>NW_006297821.1:905691-918952 GCF_000327345.1 Myotis davidii
ATTTTGTTTGGGGCAAAAGAAAAAGTTTCCCCAGACAGAGTTCAGCTCCCTTGAGAGGTGATAGTGAGATGGGTCCTTGTGCCCCCCCCCCTCCCCCCCTTGAACAAGTCAGACAGACACGAGGAGCAATCACCCTGGGCCTGGACACGGAGGGCCTTCCTCTCTCCTGTCCTCCTTCCAACTGCTAAGGAGCATGATTCCTTCCTGAATGTGTTCTTAACACCAGTTCTTCAAACAGGTCATGAATACCACACAGTCCTTTCTCCTTTCTTGACAGACATGTTGACTGTTGCCAGAAACTACCCTTGATGTGTTCCTGTAAAGAATAACACCGGCTTTCCTGTTTGTCTCACAGCTACTGAACTGAAGCTGCAACTGTGCAGGACAAAGCCATCTGCGTTAAGAAGATATCAGCACCCCCTCCTCTCTCTCTCTCTCTCTCTCTCTCTCTCTCTCTCTCTCGCGCGCGCGCACACACACACACGTCATTACAAAACCAGACCGGCCTCCCCTGGGTTCAAACAGTTCCTGTTGCTACAGTCTTAGTTGTTTTAAGGTGATTTTTCATCCTGCTTCCCCCAATCTCTGCTATCTGCACCTCAGAATAGCAACAGCCATTATCAAATGTGCTCCCCTTTCCACTCCGGCTGAACCAGCACCTCTGAGACTCCCCACGGGACCTCCGAACCCAGGGAGGCTCGCGCATCTGTCTTTCCAAGTCGGCAGAGGGAACACACAGGCCGGCTGCTCCCTGAGCTACAAGGAGTCCTGGACATCCCCCAGCTTGTGTCAGGATCTCCCGGGGACACGTTCAGAGAAGCAGAGGCTGGAAGAGCCCTCAGGAGACCACAAAGTCCTGAAAAACTAGGGTTCTGAGGAACGCAAACTCACGGAATATTAAAAATGGAAGGGGCTGTCGCCATCGCTGGCCTCCCATCGGTCCTCGTCCAAGTCCAATGGCTCCCATTGCTCTCCTTCTTCCCGCACGTCCACTTTCTGGCCCTGGGCCCCAGTGCGGATGTTCTCCCTCCCTCCTGGCTTTGGGTTCATCTCAAGACTACCTGTACCATTAGTTGCTTCTGTTTTCAAAATTGATTTCGAATGGATTGTTTTTCTTTTTTGTCTTTACATTGAAGTCAGCAATAAGACCCAAGAAGCCATGGTCTTCATGTATCAGTTATACGCCCCCTTTCTAAGTGCACAACACATTAAAACCATAACTGCTCAGAGATCCTGCTTGTCCCACCTAAAATTACCTCGCATGTGACTACCTAACGCATATAACCAGTTGGAAAGCAACGCTCTGGAGATGGGGCGGCAAACGGTTCCTGTAGGGGACAGACCGCACATATTTTAGGCTTTGCGAGGCGAGAGGCAAAATCAAGATTATGTAGGTACTTATGTAACATGGGAGAAAACAAATTTCCACATGTTTTCCCCCAGACATTTAAAATGTAAAAGGCATTCTGACTCATAAGTCAGACAGAAACAAGAGGTGGGCTGAATTCGCTCCTGGGCAGTCATTTGTCAATCCTCACACACAATCACATATCTGATATTGATTTGAATCGTCTCAGACTTTCCATAATGAAACGTAAAAAACTTATAGGATGGCTATGAAGAGGAAATCGTTGGCACAACGCAGTTGCTCAGTAAAGATTCACTGGTGTTTTTGTCCTCTTCATCCTCCTCACCTTCTCTCCTGATGAGGCTACACTTTGCTGCTGAGTGCTCTGCCTGACGCACAGTAGGCTTCACTAAATGATAGACGGCATTATTTCAACTGGTTGGAGCATGCAGTCTCGACCTATGCAGGCCGGACTCTGCTGTGCCAGTATTTTTAAAACGCATGGAGTCCCCTCTGGAAACTACCTTTGAAATTCACCCAAGGAATCAGCTGAACGCTTGTGTTTTTGTGTGTATGTGTGTTTTTTAAATTCTGGAAGTTGTTATTTTGATTCCAACTACAAACCTGTGGCATAAAAAGAGCATAATCTGGACAACAGGCCAGAAATTCCAGTCCCCAGATGGGCCTGTTCTCTCTGCTCTGCTTTATGGTCACATACAACACAGCCAGTGTCAGCCCCCTTTGTAAATAGTGGAGTCCATTTGTCAACAACTGATGTTAAATGAGCACGTGTTATGTGCCAGGCCTTGTGCTAAGTGCTGGGGACGCGGCAGGGAAGGAGGCAAAGGCCCTACAATGGGCAGCCCTCTTCCTTGCCTTCCTGCCTTTGGCAGGCTTGATTTCTCCTCGTGGCCCCTTTCACCCCCTCAATCTTCCATGTATGCTGGCTCTGCCCCTGACAGCAGGGACCTGATCTTTTGTTCACTGTAGCTCCCAAAGCCCACAAGGTGCTTAGCACACAGTAGGTGTATTCAATAAAGATCTGTGCCCATGGGGTGAACAGGGAACTCTGTGCCTCTTAGCGGGTCCAGCTGGGGGTCACCCCAAGGTGGAATATGACACCAGCCTCCTTGTGTTGGAGTTAAGAATGGAGCCTGTCTCCTGGTCCCGACACCTCCTGGCTGTTGAATCTGAAATCACTGCATTAAGCCTTGAGGTATATATTCATTCCTTTAACAAATTTGTGAAATGTTGGGAGTATTAAATAGGCTAACGTTCACTGTGTGGACAATGTTTAATACGTAGTGGCTCTGTTGTGTTGGTTTTCTCGTCAGCTGGAATTAAATAAAGAGAAGATAGTTCTAGAAGGTTTCTGACAATTTCTAAAAGGATAAACTGAGTAGCAAGCAATATGCCAACAAGGGTCCTCCTTATATAGGCTGAGTGTCCGTTTATTGGGCTAACATCGCTGGAGCTTCTGCCATGTGCTGGACACCATCCCGGGGCCTCGGGACACGCAGATGATAAACCAGTCACGACCCCTGACCTCAGGCACTTACTCTCCGTGGGGAGAGATGGATGGGAATCAAACACACCAAGAATCAGAAAATGTCAGCCCTGACAGGGACAAAGCAGCGAGATGCATGGCCCTCTCAGGCCCGCGATGCTGGGACCGGGCTGGATCTGACCTGGTCTAAAGGCTCAGGAAAGGTTTCCTTGAGTGAGATCGGGACTACGTGAAGGTGTTGGCTGGACCGGGAGTGGGGACAGCTGGGGGTGAGGAGGTCAGAGCAAGGCCGAGAGCAGGAGGAGGGAATGTGAGGGTTTCCTGGCAGATGGTAGGAGGAGCCAGCCCTGCAGGGGCCTGTAGGCTAATTCTTCTCTAGTGCAGTGATGCTCAGAGTCCCCCTGACTCAAACACGCTGATTCTGACTCAGTGGGACCGGACAGGGCCTGTGGGTGGGTCTGCATTTCTAACGAGTTCCATGGAGATGCCCGGCTGCCAGCCACAGACCACAGTGTGAGTGCGAAGGTTTCAGGCATGACTTTATCCCTGTGAGCAGGCAGTGGGTGGGGTTAGGCCAGGGATTTTCCCAAGATTCCTCTGGATGGACCAACCCATCTCGCAGCTGTCACAGAGCGTAATCCTCTGCCTGGAGCTTGGCGATCCTTTGGAAAACTCTAAGGTTCAAGTGGAGTTGTTGCTTTTTCCCAGCGAGTCTGTCATCTGAGACTTGGTCGGTCCCGATTCTAGGTGGCATATCCAAAGCAGGCTGCTTCTGCCCCACAGAAACTCTTCCGTGTGGGTGCTGCAATTCAGAAACTCTGGGAAGGGCAGCCCATGGGTATTGTTCAGAATCAAGCTAGGCTTGCAGTAAAGAAATCTCTATTGGTATTTATATTTGCGTACCTATACACAAGCATATAGATAAGCTTTCAAATGCAGTAATAGCCACGCATAGGATGGAAATGCAATCTTACAAACAGTAAATCAGCTCACATTCCATCATTAAAGGATCAAGGGCCTGGGGTGCTTTTGTTGCTGCTGCAGCTGCCTGAGCAGACCCAGGCTCCTCTGTCCAGAGGGATTAGCCATCGCGGGACAGCAGTCCACCAGGCAGCACTGACCCTGCAGGGTGTGGCTGTCGGGGCGGGGATCTGTAAGATTCTGGCGAGCAGTCTCTGCTGACCTGCTCTGGGAGAGGGAGAGGAAGCTGGGAGCGAGCCCTGCACTGCGGCTGCCTGCACTCTGCCTCCGGGCTTCTCTCCCAGGCCTCCTGACTGTCTTCCCAAGACAATCTGGGTGACAAATATGGGCCCAAGAAGCAAATATGCCCTTGTAAGCAATCCCAGTGGCTCCCTAGGAATGTCCCCAAACAAAGGTCTCACGCCCTGGGCTGGCTGCTCACGTTAAGTGCTCACCTCTGCAGCTTTGCACCTGAGATGGCGCCTATGAAGCCCAACTACCTTTGCCAGCAGCTTGCAGAACATAGTAAGTGAGGGGCTCCTGACCAGGAGAGGTTTCTACAGAGCATTGTGCGCGCCTCGGACCCGTGCTCCAGTATGCACACCACTCGCCACCAGCAGGGGTGCTGCAGGCAGAGGGGGCACCCGCAGAGCTGGGCGAGTCTCTAACCCTCACCAGCACAGCTCCTCTTGCTAGGTCAGTTTTCTGCAGGAAGGCACATCGCCACCCGACCACGTACTCTCTGAACAAGCCCCACCCACAGCAAAGGAAACCAAACAAACCCCGGCTTCCTCAGCCCCATGAGAGCCCACGTCTGACCCCTTCTTGCCTGGGGAGAGCCGGCCCTAGCTCTCCTCGGGGTAACTCTGATGCTTCCATTTTCCTCCTGTTCAGCCTCACTGCATCCCTCATGCCTGACACACACACAAGCATTTTTAAAATCATGAGCATCTATATCATTTCAGGCTCGTCAATTCCCATTTTGCCTAATTAATAAATAAGTCATGACCTAACAGGAAAGGAAAGTTGCGAAGAACTTCCGCCCCTAGCCAGAAGGGAGCCCAGTGAGTTAGACTTGGGATGTGGTTCTTTGAATCCTGCTGGCTTGGTTATTCCAGGAGTCGGATTTCACCTCCACATCCAGTCTGCATAAGCCTTTCATTATGCTGTGCCCAGAAGCATCAACGAAGACCTGAGAAGAACATACCTCCTTTTCCAGAGCTGTTAAACATTGCTGTTCCAGTAGTTCCCAACCGCCAAGTTCACTCACAGTTCCTGAGCACGTACTTATGTGCCCAGTATGCATTAGGCACACTCTATACATACTCTATCATCTCCTGGGCACCCCCAGGTGGGAGGAGGGGAACTTTTTTCAAAAGTAAGAAACCAGTGCTTAGAAGGTTCAACCTGGACTTGAACCTCTGATCTCAAATCCATGGGCTGCGACCTTTCAGAGTATTATTGACTCTGCAGGCAGGCTTGAGAGCCATTTTCTCTTCTTTTGGTAACATCACCTTATTCTTAGCTCCTGTGACACTGTGTGCACACATGGGGGAGGCAGGCCAGCGATGGTTCAGGGAGGGTCATCAAACCCACATGGGCCAATGTAAACGCCGGGACGTTTGCTGGGGATGCTTGGGGCAGGTGCTTTCTCCTGCCAGGTGACCACTGTGATCACCACGTGTAGAGAATCTGACTGAGAAGAGAAAAAGGCAGAGTCAAAGAGAGAGACCTGTCCCAGTCCCTACCCTCTGCTGTAACCAAAGGTGCCAAGGCTGAGTCACACAGATGACGTGTTATGAATCACAGGCTACAGCAGGTTTATCAGAATAAAAATTTGGCTTCTAGAGCTAGGTACTGAGTGTGGCTTTGGAGTCAAACACAACCGGGTGTGAATCCTGATTTCACTATAAATCTGCTAGGTGAGCAAATTACGCAGCAGCTCCATGCCTCCGTTTTCTTACTTGGAAAATGCGGACACTAGTAGTGTGTCCCTCCCCTCAGTTGAGAGGCAGGCTAAATGAAGTCAGGTGGGACCGTGCCTGGCATGGAGAGACATGCCAGGCCTGGCATGAAGCTGGGGGGTGTTTATTCTTGTATTATTATTTATTTACTCTCAATAAATGCTCATGAGACTGATCATAATAATTTCAGGGAACAAGAGGAAGGAAAGGTTGATAACATTAAGGGTAGTGGTGAGCAGTGAAGAATACTCAGAGTCTCCAATGAGAGACGAGTCTGGATACCCATCCATCTAGCCACCCCCGCAATCATCCATCCACCAATCCATTTGTCCAACCTCACAGCAAGTTATTGCTCATAAGAGCTGAACATGGCTAATATGCAGGAAAGAAGGGACCTGGGTTCAGGAAAGATTAATCAGAAGAGAAATCAGGGAACTATCATAATGAACATGCCAGTGGCTTTCGGGGATAAAATCAGGAAGATCAACAATTAGCTCCAGAAGCAAGCATACAAATGGAAATGAGTTTGAGTTCCTACTGAATCACAGATCATCCTCACCCATCCATCCATCCATCCATCCATGCATCCATCCATCTAAGCATCCATCCATGCATCTGTGAATGCATCCATCTATCCATTCATCCATGCATACATCCATGCATCTATCCATCCATCCATGCATGCATCCATCCATCTATGCCTATATCCATGTGTCTATCCATCTATCTATTGTTTTAAAAGAAAAAGAGAGAAAATCCATCTATCTATCCATGCATCCATCCATGCACCCACCCATCCAATCATCCACCCATTGTTTAAAAAAGAAAAAGAGAGAAAACCTTCCACTTATCCATCCATCCATCTATTCATGCATGCATATATCCATCCATCCATCCATCCATCCATCCATCCATCCATCCATCCATCTATTCATGCGTGCATATATCCATCCATCCATCCGTCCAACCTTCTCTCTCTCCCCCCTTGGCTTTATTCTGCGCTCCACTACTAAACTCTGAACACTGGGCTGTGCTTTGTTTATCCCTATAGCCCTGGCACACAGTACAGGGTCTTTAAAAAAGTCAAAATTAGTGAGTATCTATTGAATGAATAAAAGAATGGCTCTCAAATACAAACACTCCTTTCAAGGAACTTACTTTCCACAAATCAGTTTGATCCATCCAACCTTCCTTCCCTCACACAGTGTCCATGCCTCTTTCAGATTATTCCTGGAATGAGCCTTGTACCCTGGAAGAGTTATCGGGCAGCATCTGTGTTGGCCCAGCAAAGTTTCAAGCTCAAGCCCTCACCCCATAAATTTTATTTTGTTCCTCTGGAAGCAAGGACTGCCTTTTATTTTTATTCTGTGTTTTTTTCATAGAAAATTAAGACATCTCTATCCACACATGGGTTTGTGGGTGTAATACAGGGTGTGACTTAGTAGTGAGTACACAAAACATAGAACTTATTCTTCTATTATTATTTATTAACTATTGTATTAGTTTCCATGCAAAAAACTATAAAACTACTTTTGCTCCACCCTGTATTTGTCGCAGCTGTTGTTTTCATAATGCAAGACCTATAGGAAGCCCTTCCCCTCATTTTTGTTAAAATATTTTTTTCTTTAATAAAGAAGGTTGTAAGTTTCCATTGCTATTGTTTTATCCCGGGTGACTCCCCATGAAGTTGCCCAATTCCTTCCATCTATGGCTAGAGAGCATCTCAAAGCCCGTGCCTGTGAATTCAAATCAGAATTACAAACAGTATTCCTGTTTATTTATCGGAGTGCAGTGGCAGACTCAAAAGTTAAACCAAAGCACAAAATTTTTCTTGTGGCATAAGCTCAGGGGATTGTGGTCTAAAATGAAAATCAGATCATTGTTTAAAAAAGAAAGAGAGAGAGAGAGAGAGGAGAGAGAGAGGGAGAGAGAGGAGAGAGAGGAGAGAGAGAGAGAGAGAGAGAGAGAGAGAGAGAGAGAAACACCTCACACAGAGCAGTTATACATTTGAAAATATCTTTCTGTTCCTTCACTGTTCTTCTAAGAGTACTAACGGGTCAGTCCACAGGAAATGCAGGAATACGTTATATTTTAATCAGGGCACATAAAACACTGTCTAGAATGTTATGTTGCCCGGGGGAATGCACGGAGCAGGGAACATTTACAAACTCCAGGTCAGTCTCCCCATTACATCACTGTGAGAAAAAAACAAATTTATGAGGTTAAATTATATGGATGTTATATATTGGAACTGTTAGCCCATTCCCAAATGAGAATGTTGGCTGAAATAGCTAGATTCCCTGAGAGAAATTTCTAGGTCCTTTATTGTAGATGTTTTTATGGTGACTTTACACACACACACACACAAAAGTGAAGACGTATTCTTTGAAGGTAATGAAATGAATAATAATAATAAAAAAAGCTAAATTCCAATAGAGAAAGTACCTAAAGGAGTTACCTACTCTTCCCCAGAGATGAGACGCAGAAGTTATTTGTGGGACTCACCCATGATTTATCCCATCTATTCCTCATCTAAATGATTGGAAGCACAGATGTTGATGCTATAACTCCACTTCCAGTAAATAATTCCTCAAAGGACTCACATTTGTTTAACCTTAGTCACAGGATGAGAAAACTTATTAAACATTTATGGAAGGAGCAACACAGATTTTTGGTTGATGTCTTGGCAAGTTTGGAAACTCAGCCCCAGCTTTCTACCTTCCTTTCGCCTCTCTAAAAGAGAAGGATCTTCGGGGAAGTGCCCATACCTGGATAATAGAGACTCCCCCTCCTCCATCCCTCCATTTGCAGTGTGGCTTGACAGTAAACAGCAGGCTGCCATGCTGATCTCAAAGCACAATAATTAAACCAAAGGGACAGCAGACGAGGTACTCCTATGGGATTACAGAGGAAGAACAAAACCGCACCCTGGAGCTGTGTTCTTAGGATAGCAGGCCTGCTTCTGAGACGAGCACACGTTCACACGTGAATGTGCGTGCACTCAGTCATTCAACAACATGTACTAAGACCCCATTACATTCAACCCTGTGGTATCTAACTATCCCAGAGGCTCTAAGAACCAGGGATGACCCCTTGTTCATTCATTTGTCCGTTCCTTCATCATTCATTCATGTATTCAATCAAAACACCTACTGTGATCCAGGTACAGCAAACGAAGTGGCCCTGCCCTAACCGGTTTGGCTCAGTGGATAGAGCCTCGGCCTGTGGACTGAAGGGTCCCAGGTTCGATTCTGGTCAAGGGCATGTACCTTGGTTGCGGGCACATCCCCAGTAGGAGGTGTGCAGGAAGCAGCTGATTGATGTTTCTAACTCTCTATCTCTCTCCTTTCCTCTCTGTAAAAAAATCAATAAAATACATTTTTTTAAAAAATGAAGTGGTCCCCATGACTTGAAAGCTGAATCCCTGACATGGAAAAGGTAGTAGAAATGACAACAGGTGTAGAGCTTGCTTCTGGTATTAGGATCTGTCACTGATCACTTCCCCACCAAGGGCTAAGTTTCCTGTGCAGGGACCTTAATGTCACTATGGCTTTGCTTCCCTCTCACTCGTGTACATCACCAGGGGGTAGGGCAGTGCCACCGCGGCTCCCTGGGGACATGCCCTGTGACATCAAACTCACGTTCTGGGTTAAGACCTGAAGAGCTGTGCGCTGGGTCCGCGAGTAGCTCAGCCGTGGCAGAACCACACGCATAGACCACGCCCCCCACCAACACAGGCTTCATTGATACCCCTTCCTCCCAGACACACGTAGCAACACCACAACATACCTAATCTAGCCGCACAGGAAATATACTCACATTCACAACACATATAATATGCACATGTTCACAACTCACACCCACCATGAAACAGACCCACAGTGCACACGCACACAACACACGTCCTGAGGATGGCGCTGGTCTTGGCTGTGAAAAGCATCTGGTACCACGTGACCCCTCCAGGCCTCGGGGTCCTGCTTATCAATAGTTCCACCGCCGGCACCAGGCAGTGCTCGCCATACATGTTCGCTGAGTGCCCTTGAACTGTTCATGCGTCCAACTCCAGCACCAACTGTTAATGATTCACCGTGTGACATGACACAGGGAAGCCTTTCCTGACCCCGGGCCCACGCGACCCCCACGAGCTCCAGCACCAACAGGCAGCAGCTCTCTAGCTGAGAAGTTGTCCCTTACACACTGGAGTCTATAGGCCACTTCTTGTCTGTTGTTCATGCTTTTCTTTTCACTTCTCTCTGCCCCAGGCCCCACCCCAAGGCAGCGAGGAGTTCTTTCTTTTTTCTCCCTTTATTGATTAAGATATTACAAATGTGTCCTTATCCCCCCAATGTCCCCTTATCCCCCCAATCCTGCCCTCACCCTCACCTCCTGTTGTCCACATCCATCGCTTATGCTTATGGGTTCAAGCCTTGTTGACGGCTGGCTGAGTCGCACTCCTTATTGGGATTATTGACGTACTGTATTATGTTCAGCTCACCTACTCCAAGCAGACAGCTAGCAAGTGCCTACTTGGTGCAAGTTAGTCGCTTAAATGTTCGGCTAGGGAGGCGTGCATCTCACGGGTCTCAACAATGTTCAAAGTATGAGATATTACTGCTTATTTTTCTCAACTGATCCTCACGATAAATGCAGTAAAATCTCACAAGTGTTTATCTCTATGTAAATTACTTATGTGACAATTGTAAAAATTCCCAAGAATATGCAGTATAGGATTATGTGAGAGTGAACACTTTAAAATATGCTAAAAGCCTATCAACAAAGGAATTGATGAATGAGTAACAATGTACATGCTTATGGTGGAATAGTATAAAGCATATAAAATGAAATAGCTCTATTTTTTTAAACCTGTCTTCTCTTTCTCTCTCTCCTTGTTTCTTTCTCTACCTACCTATCTTCCTATATACCCGGATAGAGCCCCAAATAGAGTGATAAGCCAACTTGTAAAATATAGTGTGAGCCTATTTACATAAAATTTTTTAAAAACATATATGAAAGTATAATGATGCTCCCAGCTACATATACATGCAGGTAAAACTATAAATAATGGAGCTATCCATACCAAATCCTTAGCAGTACCTCTCTCCAGGGAGAGAGTGATGGGGAAGCAATCATACTTGCTGAACACATTATGTGCTATGCACGATTCTAAGTACTTAATAAGTACCCATTTTTAAACCCTCATAATGGTGCTTGGGAGTAAGACTCTCCTTATGCCTACTTTACAGGACTGAGGCTCAGAGATTGTAAGTTTGGCGTTTAAAGAGGACTTAACTTTATCTGCAAAATGCAATTCTTTTATATCTGAAATTTGCTGATCACATGAAATAAGCTCATCTTAAGTTCTTTCTTCTTCTAATTCATCTGATTGACTATTTCCATCCAATATAATAAAGAAAAGATTTATGTTAAAGACAATAAAATAGGATGATAATTTCATTCCATTTCTCATTAAAATAACCTCAAATCAGATAGCTAGGCAGTTTGCCAAACTTTGTATTATTACAAAGGTTTGTTTCAAAATGCTACTTAAGTTATGAAAATGTAAAATGGTGTAAGCCAGTAAGCAAAACAGTATGGAGCTTCCTCAAAAAAATTAAAATTAGAACTATGATCCAGCAATTCCACTCCTGAGTATTTATCCAAAGAAAATGAGAACACTAATTTGAAGAGATTATGTATCCCTATGTTCACTGCAGCAATACTTACAATTGCCATGGAACAGCAGTAACCTCAGTGTCCATAGATAGAATGGATAAAGACGTGGTGCATATATACAATGGAATATTACTCAGCCAGTAAAGGCAATGAAATCTTGCCATTTGCAACTTCATGCATAGACCCAGGGGATATTACGTAAGTGCAACAGGTCACACAGAGAAAGACAAATATGGTATGATTTCACTTACATGCGGCATCTAAAAAACAAAACAAATGAGCAAACAAAACGAAACAGAAACAGGCTCATAGATACAGGCAGCGAACTGATGGTTACTAGAGAGGGGAGGGCTTCGGGGCTGAGCAAAATAGGTGAAGAGGATGAAAAAGTACAAACGTCCAATTATAAAATAAATACGTCATGAGAATGTAATGTACAGCATAGTGAATATGGTCAATGATATTTTAATAACTTTGTATGTATGGTGATGGATGGTAACTAGATTGATTGTGGGGATCATTTTGTAAGATATGTAACTAGCAAGTCACTAGGATGTACATTTGAAACTAATAGGATATTATATCAATTATACATCAATTAAGAAATCAAAACCTATTAAAACTACCCATATTAAAAAAAATAACACTCCTTTCTTACCACCACCACTAAAAACTATGCTGATTTTTTGTTTTTATGAAAGATCCTATTATGATTTCTGTTGTAAGCAACATCCTCCCTCTGAGATACCACCTTTTGAATTTTGAGGTCATCTTTTTTTTCATATTACTTAGAGTACTCATTTAAATGTCACCTATAATTAAATACTTACAAGTAAGAAACACCAATACAGACCCTGACCATCAATATTTTAAGAGATTCTAAAGGGAAATATCTGGGAGGGTCGCTTTCCATTCGCTGAGAGACATAACGGTGCTTGTCATTGCGTGTGGCCCACGTGTGTGACGGCCAGGAAGAGGCAGGGCCTGCCCGAGACTCCCGGGCAACAGATGGGCAGCGTCTGACTCCACGACACACCCTCGAAGGGGCTGCAGGAAGTGGGTGAGCCCGACTGCTTCTTGAGACGCCCCGGATGGACCGGGTTGGGGGTTATCATGTGTTTTCCCACTTTTGTCTAATACACAGGAATGGACTTTTGCAAACGCCATTGTGGAAAACACAAGAGGTTTTCAAAATCTTATTTTTCAAAAAAATCTTCAAAGATTCAACTTTTAAGATGGGGTTTAAGGATTTAAATAAGCAAACTGAACCCCCCCCCTCTTTTTTTTTCTTCGACACAATTGACTTACTTTTATTAGATTTCAACTCACGCCTGTGGCCTGCACGGATCTGTACTAGACTGTGAACGTTTACTTATGGGCCTGCTTGCTGTGGAGCATTAAATAATGTGAGAAGAGATAAAGCACGGTATCTAAGAACTCAGATTCTGATAGGCAGACCCTAATTAAAAGCTTGCGTGATCTACTTGAAAGTTTCAACACTTGATTTCCTATCTATTCAATGGGCCAATAATAATAATAATACCTGTCCTTTGGGATGTGGTGGGGAGAGACTTTATGTAAATGGCCTGTACGTAGTCAATGCTTGGCAAACTACTAAGTGTACTAGCACATACATTTTGGCTTAGTGCTATCCCGATCAATAAATAGTAGCTATGCGACCATGACCATTCTATTAGCATCACTTCTTCATCGCCAGTATCATTTTCATCCCGCTCGCCCATGGAGGCATAGATGCTCGCAGAAAAGGGCTTGGAAGTCTGATTCCTGGAGAGAATCAGGCCTGGGCGA
>NW_006297821.1:920263-942300 GCF_000327345.1 Myotis davidii
CTGGCAGCCCCGGGACAGCTGCAGGGTCACAGTGTTGTTCTCCAGGATGGCCTGCTTCGTTGTGTCCCACATCTGGGTAGTGGCCATCTTGTGGAAGTCAGTGGCCACCTGGTTCACACGCTGAATGATTTCCTTCTTCACTCTACTCGGGATGGGTGGGAATGAAGGGGGTCAGGCAGAGTGGGCACAGACCTCAGGCACCCCTTCCTATGTGGAGGTGCCCAGAGTGCCTAGGGCCACCTCTCTGCTCATCCCTCCAGGAGGGGTGGGCTGTGGGCAGGAGTCTTCTCACTGTAGACTCTTTGTACCTTTTAAAAAACATATATATATTTTCATTGATTTCAGAGAGGAAGGGAGAGGGAGAGCGAGAAACATCAATGAAGAGAAACAATCATGGATTGGCTGCCTCCCACTTGCCTCTACTGGGGATTGAGGCCACAACCTGGGTTTTCAAAAAAATCTTCAAAGATTCAACTTTTAAGATGGGGTTTAAGGATTTAAATAAGCAAACTGAACCCCCCCCCTCTTTTTTTTTCTTCGACACAATTGACTTACTTTTATTAGATTTCAACTCACGCCTGTGGCCTGCACGGATCTGTACTAGACTGTGAACGTTTACTTATGGGCCTGCTTGCTGTGGAGCATTAAATAATGTGAGAAGAGATAAAGCACGGTATCTAAGAACTCAGATTCTGATAGGCAGACCCTAATTAAAAGCTTGCGTGATCTACTTGAAAGTTTCAACACTTGATTTCCTATCTATTCAATGGGCCAATAATAATAATAATACCTGTCCTTTGGGATGTGGTGGGGAGAGACTTTATGTAAATGGCCTGTACGTAGTCAATGCTTGGCAAACTACTAAGTGTACTAGCACATACATTTTGGCTTAGTGCTATCCCGATCAATAAATAGTAGCTATGCGACCATGACCATTCTATTAGCATCACTTCTTCATCGCCAGTATCATTTTCATCCCGCTCGCCCATGGAGGCATAGATGCTCGCAGAAAAGGGCTTGGAAGTCTGATTCCTGGAGAGAATCAGGACAGAGAGAGGGAATGAATGAAGAGAAGAAGAAGAGGAACCACCAAAGCACGTGTGAGAATATGTGAAAAGGGTAACTAGAACGTGGAGGTGGTTTCAAAGAATTAAGCCAGGTTTTCCGCCCTCTGGTCCAACAGGCTTTCCAGAATTGAGAGAGAGTAAGAGATAAAGAACCAGGTCTGGGCGGTTCCTTTGGTTACTTTTTGTCTCTGGACTGCGGCACCCAGGGTGCCAGCTGGCTCCTGTGCAGACAGAGCCCCCCCGCCCCCCGCCATACTCACTGGGCTGCCTGACTCTCTCCTTAATGCAGGGGTTCTCTGGGCTCCAATGCTTGGTGCTGTGACCAGGTAGGTAAGTGCCTAAATGGATGCATTTCTC
Source organism: Myotis davidii (assembly GCF_000327345.1). Lineage (NCBI taxonomy): Eukaryota > Metazoa > Chordata > Mammalia > Chiroptera > Vespertilionidae > Myotis > Myotis davidii. Next base: position 921,688 of record NW_006297821.1, read on the forward strand.
AGTTGTGATACATTAAGGAAAGTGGTCCCCACCATTTCTAAAAACATGGGTGATTGCCACGAGAGAGTGAGAGTGGAAAGAGAGACTACTTATATTTCTTCTTTTCTGTTGACTAAAAGCAAAAAAGTGAAAATGGACTTCTCAAATAATTGTTGAAGTATTTAAGTACTTTGGTATTTGGGAGAGGGAGAAGGAGAGGGAGAGTGCGAGGGGAGAGGGACAGAGAGAGGGGAGCGGAAGGGAGGCGGAGGAAGGAACTTGATTTCCTCCATATCCTGTAATTCAAAGCCACAGTGGGTACTTAAAATATTCGGGGGCCTCACCCCCACCCTATGGAATCAGCACGGCTAGGATCTGGCCTGGGAATCTGTAAGTTTGCCTTTAACAAGTTCTCCAAGCGATGAGGATGCCACACAGCGGCGGGGAGCAGGGGCCCGTTGCAGATGCCAGAGGGGATTCCCAGGCCCTCACATTGGCGACCTGACCTGTCCTGGGCGGTGCAGACTTCCCAGAGCTGCTCTCTGGTGTCCCTGGGGTGCGGGTTGGGTGGGGTTCCTTCTCATTTTCTGCGTTTTTTGAAGTTTTGATGAAAGCCTCTGTTTTCCGGGTGTTTTTCAGACCTGAGGGTGACTTGGCAGACCTTGCTCACAGCTGGTTCACCAACCCCTGCCCCGCCCAGGCCTGCATGTCTACAGCGTCCTCACATGTAGTCATTCGGCCCATCCTCATCATGGTGTGGCAATATCCTCCCCCCAACTATTGCTTTTTCAATTCATTTCCTGGTAATAACTCCCTCTTTTATTTACGTACATATTTTTATTTGAAAATGAAATTTTATGTCACTGCAGCCAGTGGAAACAGCATTATTTGCCATAAGGGATGATCATTGGACCATGACAATGCAGTGTTATTATTGTATTTTTCACTGGATGTCTCTGAAGCTGAGGTCTGCTCTTTCTGATTAACATGTGCAAGAGGATGTGTAAGATGGGCGAACACCCCATGAGACTTCCTCAGGGTTTAACTCAGGCCTTGACCCCGTGTTCAAAGGGGACATTGTTTCCCATGTGGGCCTGACTCGGTGGCACTGGAAACTATCGGCACCAGGACGGGGCAGCCCTGGCTTCGCAGCACTCAGGGCTGGGCCTGCCTCCAGGTACCCTGCACAGAGCACGGCAGGCTGTCAGGGGAGTGGGCACCTGGCAGGGGAGCGGGCACTGGAGCTTCCATGGAGAAGACAGTGTCTGGGTGAGTGGTCTCCACTCCCTCCTCCTCACAGGCACCCTCATCTCCTTGGGTTTCCTCACTTTGACTCCTAATAATCACGGCATTCTTTCAAACAATGCTTACCCAGCACCAACTCTGCCCGGCTTTGTGTTCACAAAGCAAGTGACATAACATCTCTTCCGGGTCACAAGCTCATCATCACGGTGGTGGTTTTAGTGACCTAACATTTATTGAGCGCTCACTGTGTGTGAGACACTGTTCCGAGTGCTCTGTGGTTGCTAATCATTTGTTCCTCCCCAGAACCCAGAAGTGGGTCTTTAGTGACCCTACTTACCCATAGGGAAATCAAGGCTGAGAGGGATGATTAACTTCTTAATGTGGGCTCAAATGTACTGACCACTTACCATGTACCAGGCATGGGCTAAGCATGTTATCTGAATTATCTCAATGAATCCCTGTGAAAGCCCACGGAGAGGCCTTTTAGTGGGTCTGGTTTGCTAATGAGGACGTTGGAAGCCTGGGAGGAGAAGGTGGGTGAGGTCACAGCAAGAGGAGGGGGCGCAGGGGAGCCGGAGCCCTTGTCTGAGTGCAGAGGCTGCCCGGGGCCTGATGCTATACTGTCTTCGGGAGATGGGGAGGTGGGTGGGGAGTGCTTTCAGGGCCCCAGGAAATGTGCTTCGTAAAGAGTGACCTCCCCCCTGGACAGGACAGGCAAGTCTAGAATAAACGCAGCTCCCAACACTTTCCCTCCTCTCCCCTTCGGCTCAGAAAACCACAGACTGGCAATTTGCAGTAACTACCTAATATATATAACAAGAGGAGAGAAGATAAAGAATTAGAGAAAATACTAATAGGACAAACAACTCTTTAAAATTATTATTTACAGCTTCCTTCCACTCGTACCACCTGCAATTTTCCACACATCCTGACTACCTGTTGACCAAGTCTCTCATCTCCCCCACCACCATCCTGGCCCAAGTCATCACCTGCTTTTGACCCGGTTGATCCTGGAGCCACCCAGGTGGTCCACCTGCTTGTCCCTGATGAGTATATGGCAGCCAGAATGATCCTGAACACACCTGAGTCAGATCCCGTCTCTCTCTGCTCTCTGTCCTCCAAGGCTCCCTGCTTCACTTAGGACCCCTGTCCCTGTCCCTATCCCTCTGTCCTTGTCCCTCACCCTCCTTCCCTGCGCTCCAGCACCCTGGCCTCCTGACTGCTCCTCCAGTGCACCCCACTGCACCGCCCCCCTCTGCCCTCTCAGACCTTAATGCAGGATGCCCTCCCCTGAGGGTTGCACTTGCCTCCCTTGACCCTCCGCCTTGGCACGCTGTGACAGATATCTGCTGGCAAGTTTGTGACATGCTGGTTTGCCAGCTCCAAAGAGGCAGCCATTGGGTCAGGCTTGCTCAAGGCTGGGTTCCAGCACCCCTACAGCACCCGGTCCACAGCACAACTTCAGGAATATTGGTTAAATACCGGTTCAAAAACAGCAGGAAATCCACTCCCTCCCTCACCCCACCCCACCCCCATGCTCCCTGAGGTCCCAAGCTCTTTGTCCTAAAATACACCTTCACAGGCACCAGCCAGCCTCCTCTTCCCTCTCTCAGGCTCTGAAGGTGACAATTAAACCGTGAAGAAGGCGTTACCAGGAAACAGCCTGTAGCCTTCTCCTATTAGCTTAACAACCCCTAAGCTTTGGCGCCTGGGGCCTGAGGGGATGAGCCCAGGTTTGCAGGTGGGGGAGGTGAGGGTTGCCAAACCCTGGGAGGCTGGGAGTGCCTGGAGGCTGCTGGGCTGGAAGGCAGAGCACCTGCAGGGAGGAGAGGGGAGGTGACCTCTGGTCCTGAGTGAGGATCCTGACCCCTCCCCTCCACCAGCCATGCTCCATCCCAAGGGCTCCGCTTCCCAAGAAAGTCTATGAATTCAGATAATCAGCAAGCATTGCCTCTAAGATGAATAAACAATATTTACGGCAAAAGGGTGGATCACTGCTCCTCAGTTAAAGGCAGATGGGGACACGATGAAGAAAATACAAGTTTATTACTAAAATCTGAGGCTTTGTCATTAATATTTCCTCAATTGATAAATATTCATGATCATGATTGGTAGAGTTCTGCCAAAAAATGTTAGATGTGTAAAAGAGATCCTTATACTCGAAAGTAATTAATTAGTATACAAAGTAATACAGTAATTAAAGTTATTTATTCATTCATTTATTTACAGCCTCATTTACTCATTCATCAGGAAATATTTATTTAGTGCCTGATAGGTACCAAGAACTAATTCAAGAGTCTAGATTTCTCCTGGAATTCCTACAGAAAAAACAACAACCACAAACAAACAAGAAAGAGAACGAGAATAAACCATTTTTTTTTAAATGAAGAAGATGCAATGTAAGTGCCAGAGACAGCACCAAAGGTTTCACAGACATCACATTATCTCACTGTCACACCACAATGTGAGGGGAGCAATCATGTCCCCACTTGGCAGATAGGGAAACTGAGGTGCAGGAACTCCCCTGAAGCAGGGAGGAGTTGCAATTGGATCCCAGGTTTGCTGGGCTCTTCACATTTGCCCTTCTACAGCCTCACTGATGCCACCCATCCGAGCATCAGCCCTTCCTCCATAAAGGCTGGGCCCTTGTGTCATCTCCGGGTGCCTCCTCTATGGCTCTGAGCATCCTCCTCACCATCACGGAGGGCCCAGTACGTCACTTGGCTGGGCCAACATGCCCAAGTCCACACCAGCATTGAAATACCACATGTGCTTACGTTCTGCTAGTAACCCAGCCAGATCATATGGCTTCCTGCTCGAACCCCTCCCTGTGGCGTCCCACCACACTGAGAATCAAATCTCAAAGGCCACACGTGATGTGCCTCTGTCTACCTCTCCTACCCCATTTCTTCTTTTTAAAAAACATTTTACTTAGAGATAATGGCAGATTCACACACAGTTATAAGAAATAATTCGGAGACATCCCATGTAGCCTTCCACCAGTTTCCCCTAACTGGGTACAAAACCATATAGGACAATATCAAAAGGAGGAACTAAACATTGAGCAATCCACTCACGTGACTCAGATTTCACTGGTTTTATATGTGAGTATGTGCATGTCCGTGTGTGTATTTAGTTCTGTGAAATTTTGTCACCTGTGTAGGCTTGCGTATCCACCACCAGAGTCATGATACAGAACATTCCAGTACAACAAGGACCCCTCTTCTGGCGTTCACAGGCCTGCCCACCCTCCTCCCCAGCCCCCTGCCTCATTGCACCCTCGCTCAGTCCCTAACCTTTGGTCACCCAGCAACTTTTGGCTATCTGTTCTAATTCTCTGTGCTTTGGTCATTTCAAAATGTGATATACATAGAATCATATCATATCATATCATATCATATCATATCATATCATATCATATCATATGTGCTACCTTTGGAATTGACTTTTTAAAATCAACACAATGCCCTTGAGATGCACCCTGGTTGCTGCACCCATCAACCAATAGTTTTGTGTCTGTGTTTTAACTGCCGAGTAGCATTCCAGCACAGGTAGAAAGGTAGCCCTTGTTTAGATGAGCAAAACTCAAGACAAATGCTTTCAAATGTGATCCGAGAATTTCTTTTCCCCGTGTAATTTCTCCAAGCTCATGGTCTCTAAACCTTTTGCATTGTGCACTTCCTGGTTGTTAAGCAGAGCTAAATACTAGTACGTTAATAATAGGATTACCTAACCATGCCTCCTGAATTCTAAATTCTAAAATTTTAAATAATGTTAGGCATTGCTTTGGCATCACAAAATATTTGAGGATGCCCAGAGGACATCTTTTTCTGTGGTGGGATGCGAAAAGATCGAGAGAGGCAACACTTGGAAACGGCACATGGCTATTTTAAAGACGTTCAAATCACTCCGAATTATTGGATCATTTCACCCATTGAGTTTGCTGTGAAAATAAATATCTCAGCAAGTCCCGCATGCATCTCAGATTTCCTTTCTGTGTGTCTGCATATGTGTTCGGTGTCTTCATAAAGGACCCGCGTCCGATACTCTCCTGATGGCTTCTCCGACAAAATGAGCAACACGAATATGGCCACACGGCTAGAGACACTCATTAATGTACAAGTTAGATTCGGAACCATGTGTTCTCACAGACGCCTGCCCAGGAGTCTACGGACATAGTCCAGAGTGGAGATTGGGGCTGTAAAGTCTCTAGTTTGTATTATTACTTCCTCAAGACCCAGCGTATTTTGAAACCCACTTTAAATGCTATCCCTAGGCTATTTTCTCTGAAAAAAAAAAAAAAGTTCCTAAAGCAAATGACAGAGAGGGCAGTAGTAGTTAAAAAAAATAAAAGCAAGAGAAGAAGAAGGAATTGTAAACCAGTGAAAACAGTGCTGTATGACAGAGGCCTGTAGCACACGGTGCCTTTTCTTACTGCAACATCCAGGTAATGGACCTCCATGAGGCTGTTTCTTATGTGGTTAGAATGACTAAGCTCCCTCACAAGCGAGGGGCTGCTTGCCAAGGGTCCCCCTAAGGAACCAGAGAATTTCTAACTTTAAATGGAACTTACACAACTTAAAATAATAAAAAATACAAATTGGTGCCAATTATTGAAAATCGGATATGGAAAACCTCCTCCAGGCTGAGAAGGCTGTAGGAAGGTAGAGACAAGACGACAGAAAACACACTCTGGATTGATCACAACATTAGAAAATGAAAATACGTTTCTCCCAAAGAAATGAAAATATAACGGCATTCTCAACTTGAGAAGCAATAAAATTATTTGTGTGCCAAGCTTCCTTTAATACCACTGTGATATTTTTTTTCTTTTTAAAAGTCGCTCAATTTGAGTGTAATTAAATAGGTAATGAAAAGCACTGCTTCGGGGAAGCGAAGCAAGACACTCTCTAACCGTTAGTTTAATGTATTTCCAACTGACTTTGCATCAAACGAAAATGATACTCTGTGTATGCCTGGTCTTAATATAGAATTTGTCAAGCAATTCTGTGCGTTTGAAAGGAACTTGGGTGGATACAGGCATTGCCTTTGAAATAGTGGCTGAGTCTTCCCAGACCATGACATACCTAAATAAAATTGATAGTACAAACACGGGATGGAAAGGAAGCTGCCCCCGGGGTAGTTAACATGGGTCCTGTCAGCTGATTACAGCCCCGGCACCCACATGGACAGGGCCTGGGTTTTCTTCCTGGCAAATTCTCCTAAGCTCAGCCCCAGCCAGGAGCAAAAGTGCATCATATCCCCGGCCTTGAAGAATGCCAGGCTCGGTGCCCCTTTAAAACCTGCTCAATTGAGAGTACAATTCCCAAGCCACTGGGAAGATAAATAGATCATCCCAGGTATTATCCAGTTGGAGAAATTCCATCAAAGGAGTGAGAAGTCAGCTGAGATAAAACGATAGCATAACCCTCTGTTGGGGAAGGTGACAAAAGGCAAGATGCTTCAAGGGGCAGATCTGCTAAAGATGCCTGGGAGGTATTTGTTGGGTGTGAAGTTTCCCCTCACGGTAGCAATAGAATCTCGCAATAGAACGGAGATGGCTGGTAGAAAGACAGATGCACAGTATTTCTGAGGAATGCTCCGGCCCTCCTCAAAAGTAAGCCCCAGTGTCTGACCCCCAATCTCAAGGGGGGCTTCACTGTCCAGAAGTTTCTCAGAGCACCCCCTCCCTTACCTGCTTCCACTCCCACTCCCTGTCACTTGCAATCTGCTGATTAGGGTTAATGTATTGTGTCCTGATATGGCAGATTAAAAATGAAATCAATAAATGCCTAAAACAAATGGGCTTTTGAAACGTCCCATTCAATCTGAGTCTTTAAGGGTGAGGCGAGGGTGGGAGAAGGAAGTCAGGACGGGGCTGGGGAGGAGACCACTTAAGTAATCGATGTCCCTCCAAAACACTGTGTGGAGGCTGCACACGTAAGGCATCTGTCCTTCATTTGTTCAGGGATCTGCCTTAAATAACCAGACCAGCCAGGACAGTTCATGCCGCTGACCCCCTGTGTGTGTGTGTGTGTGTGGCGGGGGGGGGGGGTGTGTGCTCATTATTCCCATTCATCTGTTAAATGCATGCTGTTTGAGTAAGTGAAGGGGGTCTATAGCATGTGGTATTTACATCTCCAAGATGTGAACTTGGCTTTCAGAAGTATGTTTAAACAAAGTGAGAGGTCCAGGGTCCCGTCCCCCCAATTCCTACTCTCCTGAATCTCATTCCACTTGCTAGTGAATTACAGGTAAGCTTCCCCCTGAGCCCCTGCCCCCTCCCTCCCGGAGACCTCACGGGTGCATCCAGCCACCGCTGGCTGTCGCGAGGCCGAAAGCAGACTGCTCAGGCCATCTCTCCTCTCCACTGCGGTACCCTGATGGTCCCTGCTGAATGTTTCCCATGTAAATAACCTGTGCTATTAAGGTGCAAATTGCAACTTTTAAGTAATGATTGCTAATAGTCTCATGTTTACTGCTACACAAGGACATCCATGCAAACAAAACCTGCATTATTCATCTCTATAGTAAATAAACACAATAAATCGAGGGGGCTGTTCCTTCCTGCCAGACTTTGCCGAGATCTGGGTCGTCAGAGAGCTTGTGAGAGTCAGCAAGAAGGAGTGTTTCATCTCCCTGGGTGGGCAGGAGCAGAATCCTATCATTTATAGACGCATTAGACATTCGCCTGGAGACGATCCCCAAATATTCTGCGTTGTCCCACAGTCGGCTGGCATGACACGAAAACAATAGTTCGGGATGGCGAAATAAAATATGTATTACACGTGTGTGTACAGAGACCGTGATGGATTGTAGAAAACAGACCCGGTAGCGTGTCAATCTACGATTTAAAAATGTGAACTACTCTGTATCCTGCAAAATACAAACAAAGCCAATACTGTTCTGTTTTGTTTTACCTTCCTGCCATCTTCTCCATCTTCCCTAAAATGGACAGGGGGGCAGGGTGCGGGGGCGGGGGGGAGAGATGCCCGCATAGAATTCTGCAATATTTCCACAAACCCCTGGGGTACCGCAGGCTACTTTCTAAACTTTTTTTTCCCCGTGCCCGAAGTAACAGTATGGTAGAACAGCACAGCTTTAGGAAGTCAGGAAGAACGACATTTGGGAAATGTTCTGCCTTAGCTGTTTCCTTAAAGAGAACTGCCTACCTCAGATCGCTTCCCTTTGAGGGGGGAGGAATATGACAAATAAGGACTAAAACCCCCCACCATTGTATCATCTCGCTCCTTCTATCTGGATCCCTGCTTTATTAGAAAGCTCGCTAATTGATTCCTTGAAACATGGAACTTAAAACTAATAATGCAAAGGCATCCAATCGCCTCACACAGGGCTTGGGAAGGAGAGTCTCAGCTCGGATTCACTCACAGGCTTTTTCTATCTTACATTATTCATTAATCAAGCTGGAAATCACGCTTTCAACATCAGGCCCGGGGAGTAATTACTTACAGTTGTGCTTTGTGTTTAATTTTAAGCCGTGATACCAGTTAGGATGGCCTTACTCCTAGGACCCACCTTCTGCCTCCCGCTGCACGTTAACTGGCTAAAGAATCCCAAAGTAGCGAACTTTCCTCGGGAATAGCCACCTCGGCCGAAACAGCATAGCACCAATGACTTCAGGGGAGAGAAACATTCCCTGAGAAAATGCCCGCTTTATTCATATGTGTGCAAATAAATACTGCGGGAGGGGCCCCACTGTGTACGAAGTGAATGACTCCCTTTCAGCTTGACAAGGGTTTCTACTTCTTCAGTGAAAATAATAAAAACCACGAAAACAAACATCTAAAGACAGTAGGAATACAATAGGCCAGAAAATTGAAACTACAGTCACAACTTTCTCACACACACGCACTCCACAGCACACAGGCAGGCCAGCACCAGGAGGTATCAGCTTAATGAAAGGACCTGATTTAAATAATGTGATGCAGCAGTCTGTTACGTACACCTGGATCCTCATTGATCAGAAAATAATTATAATCAAAGTAGTGCAATTCTGAGCAGTGCACTTTTTGTAATGAGCTTACTACCAAAGGAGACATGTCCAGTCATTCTGGTAATTTAAATTACTGCCTAGTTGGTTGATGGCCTATACCGGAACAACAAGGGGGGAAAAAAAAGAGTCATTTTCAGGGCAGTATCACTTCTTTCTGGACTGCTGCCCAGGGTTCTCTTTTGGGACAACAATGAGGACATTATCTCTAATAATCTAGCTACACTTAAACTTGTGTTGCCAGAACTAGACAGAGGAGGTTTACTCTTCCGAGTCCAGAGGTCAGGGTGCACCCCAAAAGCTGTCAGGTCACAGAGCAATCTAAGTTTAAGAAATAAGTCAGTTCAATGTAGAAAGGGATCTAGGTCAGAGAGAGACACTGTTTTCAAAAGAGGTCGAGTTGTAAAACGATCACCTCACTCACTAGGTAGGTCCTAAATATGCATCGTGCTAAAACATTTTAATGATATTGCTCTAAGGGAAACGATCGGGAAATGCACGAATCAAAGCTTTATAAGTGATATTTCCGCATGCAATCTCCACGCAGCAGCTCTGCGCTCAGAAGGGAAGATAATTGTGGATATCTCGAAGCACATGCACTGCCATTCGGGCTGGAACCGGGCCACGATGGAGGATGAGCTTGGTGGTCCAGCCTGTTCAGACACAAACACCCACTCTGCCCAGATTTGGAGCTAACTTTGGATTTGTTCTGAGGGTGGCTTTGCAAAGTTTAGGAAAGTGCTCCACCGAACTTCTCCCATGTTTTGCACGAGTAGAAACAGAAGTGTGGTGGTGGGTCCGCGGGGACCAGCCTGCACTGATGCTGCCTGAAGCTTGAGGGTAAAGACAGACGGGGAAGAAAAACAACTGAAGCTTTTTGCTAGAGCCCCGATTCAACCAAAGGACACAAAGAAATAAAAACGCCCACATTAAAAGCCAAACAAGATAATAATTGTGCATGTCTGGCTCTGAATCCAGAGGGCAAGGCTTGCGTCACTGGCACTCTGAGTTACCATGGTGAGTGATTTATTGATATATATCAAGAATGAATAGATCAAAGGCAGCGAGATGACAGGTGATCAATCAAATGTCAAATCAAAACTAGCAATCAAGTGGAAAGCTGATTTTTCAGTGGGTGGGTCTGGCAGGAGAAAAATGAACTTTCATATTACACTTCCGAGAAACAAAACCCCAGCATACTATTAAAAAAGCAATTAAGCAACCCAAAAGGAAAAAAAAATCCTTTCGCAGGTCTATTGTACTGATCCATTAACCTGTTCCTTTCTTTTTTTGGGGGGGGGGTGAGGTGGGGTGGCGGTAGGTGAGGATTCAGATGGAATAGTTCCTACCATACAAATCAATTTACAAAGTTTGCAACTCTCTCTGGGCAAAGAAAAACCAGAGCTGTGTCAATGTTCTATGGGGCACCCCCACCCCCCTTAAGAGAAGGGAGAGTGTTGATTCGATTTCCAAACGTGGATCCTTTTAGCAAACATATTCAAAGGTTCCTGCGTTTCCTGAAGCGGTTTTTTTCCACCTTGGCGATCAAAGCTAAACTCCCATTGCTTATCCCAAAGCCAGCCTGCAGCCCAGGCTTGGGCAGGGCTTGCACTCCAGTGCCCCAACCCCAGGGAGAGGAAACCGCTGTCCCTCCAGGCCAGGAGCCCTGGCACTGACCAGGCAGAGAAATGGGGGGGGGGGTGGAAGGACTGTCTGCTACTCCGCACCCCAAACCCTCAGCCCAACTTTGGCCCAAGAAGCGAGAAAGAGACTGGGAGAAAGTTAGGGGTGGGGTAGAGGGTAGAGGGAAAAAAGTTTAAGGAGAGAAGGCTTGGTGGGATAGCACCCCCACCCACCAGAGCCTGCGGAGGGGAGGATTCCGGAGATCTGAGAAGGCGAGAGAGGACGGGGTTATACTCGGGGCAGAGAGGGATACCGGGGAGCGACTCCCCAGGAAGCTGGGGGGCTGGCATCCTGGGCACCAGGGCCAGGAGAGCGGCGAGGGGCTCTGTGCACAGAGCGGCGGAGGGGCAGCCCCAGATCGGAGCCTTCTCTTACCTGCCGCCCGCTTGGGTGCCTGCTGTTTCCTCCTTGGCATCGCTCAACTTCGCTCCAGTCCCACTTCTGGCGCCCCAGCCCCGGCCGCGCGCGGGGCCCGCGGTCTCGCTCGCCTGCCGGGTCTCCTCCGTCTCCTGCCCGGTGGCTCCTGGGGCGTCTTGGCCTCTGTCCCCCTGACGATCCCCCCTGCAACTCCTCCACCGCGGGCCAGCGACCCCCCTCCTGGGTGGCAGACACGGGTGGCTTGTGCAGGCTGGTTTGAAGTAGAGGTTGGCTGTGCCTTGTTTGTTTGTTTGTTTTGAATTTTTTTCCTCTCTTTCTCTCTCTTTTTGTTTTTGCTTTTTTGGATATATTTTTTTGGTTTTTTGTTTTTTTTTTGTGACTGTTGAGACACTTGATTTCTTTATTAAACATCCAAGACCGGGTTCGGATGGAAGGGACGAGGGGCGCACACGCGCCACACGCACACGCGCGCGTAAAGATAAGGAAGGAAAAAAAAAGGCGATCCTGGGAAGGTAGTGGTTTCTTCTTCTTTTTCTTCTTCCTCCTTCGCCCCTTTCCCTCCTCCTGCACCTCCTCCTCTTCCTCCTCCTCCTGGCGATCTCTATGGCGGATCCGCGCTGGGGGGAGCGATCACTCACTGTAGGTTTGTGGCTGCTGTCAGATCCCGGCTGTGAGTGATACGCGAGAGGACAGGCGCGGGTTTGGGAAAGACAGAAAATCTGGAATTCACTCACTCACTCACACACACACACACACACACACACACACACACACACACACACACACACACACACACAGACACACTCACACGCGCACGCACTCCCGCTTCCTCTCACACACTCACACCCCCACATATGCACACACTCACATACACACACACACACACTCACACATACACACACACACACACACGGAGAAATTTACTCCCCAGCCGCAGAGCGCCAGGCAGCGGGAGTCTATTAAAGGGACAGTGTCCCACCAGGGAGCGGGGCTGGGGGTGGGGCGGGGCGGGCTGGCACCCCTGCCCCTGCTTCTGTTCTCAGGGAGCCCTGGTCCCAGGGTGAGTACCTGCCCACCAGGCGCAGGGACAGCCCTGGGGGAGGAGGGGAGGAGGGAGGAGGATGTGGGAGGAAAGGAGGCAGGGTGATGGCTAAACTGGAAGCCAGGAAGGGGCCAGGCCAGCCAACCAGCAGGGACCAGGGACAATATTCTGAGGCTGAGAACTTAGATTTGCTTCGGAGGGTAAGGGGGAGGGCCCTTTATCTGGTGATGACCTCCATCCTCTAGTCTCAATCTGGCCACAAAGATGTCCTCCCCACCCCCTTAAGTTTAACGATGGCCCTGTCCCTCCCCCGTTCTTGTTAATCAGTGCATAGTCATAAACACAAAAATCTCCCATCGGCCTCCGTGAGAGTTTAGTCACATATTCCTCTCTTTGTTTTGTTTAAATGGTATTTATTGAGAACCTATTATGTGCCTGTTCTGGAGACACAGCAGCCACGAGAGAAAGGAAAGAAACTGGTCCTCTTAGTGTTTATATTTTAATGCAGGAGCGGCCTGGTCACTCTCAGGTATCCAGTCCTCGCTGAAATCTCCCCCCCCCCCCCAGGCCTGCCTTACTTACAGTGTCAGGCACACATACTGGCCACCCCGTTTCTCTGTTTTTCCTTTTTTTTTACTGTTACCTCCCCAGTGATGACAAAGAACAAGACATAGAGTAAGTGCCCAATCAGATATTGGCTGAATGAATGAAAAGCAACCAAATACACAAAGGAAATTTCTGAAGGAGGGGAAGCTGCAGACTCAACGCGGGAGGTGTCAGTCAGGCGGAGGCAGACTGCAGGGCAGGTGGTGACTGAGCCCTGCTCTGGGCCCCGCGCTTCCAAGGTGCTGGGCCAGGTCTCAGGAAACCCTCCTTCCCGCGGGAGAGTCTAACAATAAGGGGGCCAGTGATGCCAGCTGGGCGGGCAGTGGACTAGGAGGGTAGTTGACCGGGATGTGGAGGAAAGGAGGATGGTTATCAGGCAGGGCTCCTGGGAGAGTCAAGTCAAAACTGAGTCCTCAATATGGAGGTTTCTAAGCAAAAGGGCCACTAACAGAGATGCCTTTCGAATAGAGAGGCAACGCTTCCTGCGTCCAATGCCCAGAAGCCCTTGTTGAGATGCACATCCCGAGGCTCAACCCTAGAACGAGGTGTGCTGACTCTGACACTATTGACGTTCGGGGCCACAGTTGTTGTTGTTGTGGAGGCTGTTTAGTTCGATGTAGGATGTTTAGCAGCATCCGCAGCCTCTGCCCACTAGGTGCCAGGCCCTTTCACCCCCGTGTGCCAACCAACATTGTCCCCAGACATTGCCCAATGTCCCCTGCGGGGCAAGATTGCCCCTGGGTGAGCACTACTGCCCTAGACCTTGGGAATCAGAGACTTCGGGTGAAGGCTCAGGATTCTGCGCCTTGAACAAGCAGTCCCACCCTCACCAGCGAATCTCCTGCTCACTCCAGTTTGGGAACTTCTGCTACCTTTGTTCTTGGAGAATCAGACACACCCAACATTGTGACCAAAAAGCCAACTCAGGCTTAGATATAATATAATTGAGGAGTTCAATGGGTGCCATTGTTATGGGGTCATTGTTATGGGGTTTCACTATGCCAGCTCTTTGCTACCGCCCCCACATGTACCCACCAAAACTGAGGCCCGAACGGTGTCACCTGGGACACCTGCCACCAAAAACCACCCACCTACCACCTTAGCCCTCACTCAAGGGGAATTACCAAGGATGCCTAGTTCCCACAAACATTTTTCTTAACTGTTCTTTGGGGCTAGAGGAAAGATAACTTCCCCATCTTGCTAGTTAGCCACAACCTGTTATTGTCACTGTTTGCAAAGTGTCGCTTGATCATTTTGAACATCCCCGAACGGGAAGCAAAGGCTCATTTCTCCTTCTCCTGTAAAAGGTACAAGCTGTTAACTCACCCACCCTAAGTGACCCAAGCTGCCTCCACCCAAACCAACCCCGCCCAATCCCAGCTTAGTCCTTAAGCAACCAAGGCAGACAAAACCCTGCTTCATAGTTGACAATGTCAGCACAAGGGTATTAATTCTAATTAATTCTAATTACCTAATATGCCTTACCGGGTGCTGTGCTAGGGACCAGGGCTCGGTGAGTAAAGCCCCACAGGCTTCTGTATCAAGGACACAGTAACAGGGTCGGGAGGGAGAGGTTTGAGGCCTGAACCCGCGGTGACTGAGACCAGGCACTCATGGTGATTGCTCCCGGTGCTAGGGAAGCCGTGCCTGGGGGTTTGGTGTTCACATTACATTCATTCAACAAACACCTACCATATTGCTTAGGCGCCAGGCATTGCCCCAAACACAGGTGGTGCTGAAATGTGTAAGATAGGGTCCTTGCCTTCAAAAAGCTTCTGGTGAAATGATAGCCAAAGGGCTGAGAACCAGGAAAGAGGGAAATCGGGGGCTGGACCCAGGCTCAGACGGAATGGACAGGAATAGTTGACTCTGGGCTAGAGCCTCTCCTGGCCTCTCCCTAGGATTTTTCTCCAAATGTTTACGCCAACCTCTCCTCTTTCTCAGTAGGTGGTTATGTAACGGGGTAGGGGGCTTACAATACCTGTGCTAAACATATCCTTCAGCTGCCTACCAACACATTCTTGGACCCAGTCTTCCGGAGTGTTTTTATTCATTTGCATTATTTTCCTGCTGCTCCAATTGTAGAATATTTAGCTTGGTTGTCAACAAAGATGTTGGCTACTCCAGGAGGATGCTGAACACCCTGGTGCCCAGGTGTTGCTCAGTGGTTAGACATGACATTGTAACACACTGAACCACACAGTGAAAGTTATTCCCCTTCAAGCTGAGAAAGTCTTTTGGGGGCTAGTCTGTCTTCTATGCCTAACAATTGCTACCTTTTTACTTTTCAACCAATAAACCATAGATCGCAGGCTTAGAATCTGGGAAGGGACAAGAGTACCTGGCTAGACTTTAAAAAAAAATGGTTTGCTTTTATTGAATTCACTTAAAGGTTACCTCTATCTTGGTGAAAGATACTGATCTCCATTTATGTGAGCAACCTAAAGTTTGATATAATGTAAAGGTTTAAAGACTAGAGATAGTGAAGGGATGATAGAGAATAAATAATGTGGGGTGTGCAGATGGCAAAATGTGAGAAAGATGATAGAAACAGGCACGGCTGGAATTTGCAGAATGTGTTTCTCAACCACAGACTCTAGCACCTTTGGACACTTCTTCCAAGAGTGGGTAGCTTGGAATGATGCTATGCTTGCATCTTCAGGGAACGTCCCGTCCTAGAACCAACACTCAAACTGTGGGTTGTGTACAGCGTGAATGGATTGGGATGACTCCACCGGATCTTCCAGAAAGAACAGTGTCTCCACACTATCTCAGCATCAGAACCGCCTGGGGATTTTTACTTTTTAATAAGGAGGCACAGGCCCCACCCCAGATTTACTCAATTAGATGCCAGGGTGTGGCCAGCAAATCTGAAACTGTAGCCGTTCCTAGCTGATTCTGATGAGGAGCCAGGCACAGGAGCCTTTCTTGTGCAAAAGTTGAATTTTGCAACAAGTGAATAGAGCGAGTAGTTCTCACATGCAAGGAACTAACTGCCAGGGCAGCTGCTGTTGGATTCACTCACAAGTGTGGCTGAGAAGCCAGCCGACGGCCTCATTAAAGCACATACTTATCAGGCTGATTTTGTGTTTGTTAATTCTCACCCGAAGATATTTTTCCATTTATTTTTTAGAGAGAGTAGAAGGGAGGGGGAGAGACATACAGAGAGAGAAACATCGATGTGAGAGAGACACATGGATGGGTTGCCTCTGTCCAGGGCTGGGGATTGAGCCTGCAACCAATGGCCATGTCCTTGACTGCAATCCAACCCAGGACCCTTCAGTTCAAGGGCCGACCCTCTAGCCACGGAGCCAAACCGGGTAGGGCATCATACTGACTTTTTTGGTTATTTTTCCTATCTTGCCACTGAGTTCCAACCCAGTGCAACTAAAACAAATATTTGCCAGTGTCTACCTTGTGCTAGCCACTGCCCTTATCACTGGATGTGGGGCAACCAGTGACATGCTGGAATGAAGGGAGGTTGTCTCAGTCACCAGAATGCCTCCAATAGAATATGTTTCACAGCTTTAAGTTTTCTTTTCCCTCCAGCCAGATTCCTCCCCCCAGTTCTGCTCTTCCCCCTCTAAACTCAAATGCCATGTCCTTTTGCCTATGCTCTCTGTCCCGGTCTTCCTCTCATCCTTCAGGGCAGGCACACCACTTGGAAGTAACTTTTGCATGTATGGAGTGTCCCAAAAATGTATACGCACTTTGAATAATGATCAATTCCAATGGGTTAAATCTGGGGAAGAAAAAGAAAGGAAACATGAATTGAGCTATCAGAAAAAAGTAGGTACACATTTTTTTGGACACCCCATATTTGCCTGTTTATTATCTGTCTCTCCTATTTAAAATGTAACTTCTATTTACCTCTATATCCCCAAGTCCAGCACAGTATGGCAGACCCTGGAATAACAGTGTTTTGTTCAGCGTGTTGTCCAATGTTGTTTTGTTATGACATAAATGAGGAAGAAAAGGAAAAGGATTCTGGCCAGGGCCACAGTCTCTGTGGAGTTTGCGTGTTCTCCCTATGTCTGTGTGGAGTTTGCATGTTCTCCCTATGTCTGTGTGGAGTTTGCATATTCTCCCTATGTCTGTGTAGAGTTTGCATGTTCTCCCTATGTCTGTGTGGAGTTTGCATGTTCTCCCGATGTCTGCGTGGAGTTTGCATGTTCTCCCTATGTCTGTGTGGAGCTTGCATGTTCTCCCTATGTCTGTGTAGAGTTTGCATGTTCTCCCTATGTCTGTGTGGAGTTTGCATGTTCTCCCTATGTCTGTGTGGAGTTTGCATGTTCTTCCTATGTCTGTGTAGAGTTTGCATTTCTTCCAGGTCTGTGTGGGTTTTCTCTGGGCCTCTGCTTTCCTCCCAAAGATGTGCACATAATGCTTTAGTTTTAAAAAGCAGTGTCCTCAAACTTTGCTGAATATCATAATCAACTGGGGTGATTTTAAACATCCCAGTACCCGGGTCTTATCCAGGCTCATTACAGCAGTCTGTGGGGGCAGAACCCAGCCAGCAATGTTTTTAAAGCCCCACCCCCCCAATGACAGCTGGTGTCCCAAATGATTTTGTCCTCGGGGAAATAATTCACTGCCTTCCCTTTATGTCATTTCACTCACTGAGGACACTCACTTTCCCAAGAACCATTCTGTGAAGACTTGAAGGTGGCAGTCTCTGGTTATTTCCTCCCTCTCGTGGTACCTGGCACCATCATGCTGGTGGGAAGAACCCCACAAGAGGAAATCCCAGATTGAGCATGGAGGCCTATAGGAAACAAATAAGGTGGGTGTTGGGACACAGAGGAGGGGTGGAGGCAGGGCCGAAATTAGGGAGCTCATGAAAAGGCTTTCTGAGAAGATAACATTTAAACTGAGATCTGTCAGGGCCCAGAGAGAGGGGGAGGCTGGGGCTAGATCATGGGTGACAAATACCGAGTATACATTTTATTCTCTCTACCATTGATAAATGCTAATTTATTTCTTTACATCCTCAAAACACCTTGTCCACTAGGGTGAGTTTGCTCAACCAACAGAGGAGAAATGTGTTATTCTCCTTGGTGGGAACTTGCTCTCTGAGACGAGTTCAGGAGAATGACAGTCCAGTCGGGGACATCCAGGCATGGGCAAGCTTGCTTCTAAGAATAAATCCTCCAGAAGTTGTGGGGCTTTCTTTTTCAAAAAGATTTGGATTCGGCTAGGTGTAGAATTTCCAACAGCAATTAAGCGCTTCGTATATTTTAAACGGGGCGGTTGCTCCGTGGGCAGGCTGGGCTGTGGGAGCTGCTCGGTTTAACATATAGGGTGTCCCAAAATTCACGCAAGATTTGAATTTTGCGTGAGCATTAACAACAACAACAATGCCTAATTTTATTTGGTTTATTGAATCAGATTCTAGTATCTGTTGCTCTTTGATTTCAATCCCTTCAATTTGATAAGCATCACCAAGTACCAATTATGGCCCAGGAGCAGGGGCAATGAAGGTCAATGAAGACCACGGCTTTGCGTATGTGCCAGCAAAGCCGTGGAGGCCATTTACCCGATGTGTTATTCCATACATAACCCAATACTGTATACTTTATGAATCAATAAAAAAATTCAAAATTTTTAATTATAAACCTGTGATTTTCTATCAAAATTACTTCTTGCATGAATTTTGGGACACCCTATATATCACATTTCTCCCTTGGAGTTGATTACTTGCAGTCGGGGCCAGTGTTTTGCTGCTGCTGAAGGATCCAGACCAAGTCGCTGGCCCAGTAATCCATTGCTCAAGTTCATTAACGGCAGGAAGACATTAAGTGAATGTAAGGACTGGAACAGCCTGGAAACCATGTGACGAGCAGCCTTTAAGTTCCGGGCCCCGGTATATTTTATGCCATCTTGACTGTGCGTCAAGCTCGCCTTCCTGGACTCATTAGAACTGTGCGCCCAAAGGTGCCCCTCAACTTTCAGAAGCAAATGGAGGATGATATAATTCGCTCTGAGAACACCTTTCTGTCTTATCCGGAGCATGTCTTATCTATTATGATTAGGCATTAGGCGTCCTATTGTCCTGAAAATTTCATGAGATTCTACCCCTGCTTGCTGGGATTATGTCAAAGTGACGTGTCCTGAATGCTGTTCTCACCCATCAGTGCGACTTGTCTTTGCTCCTTAACTGTTGCTGGGAAGGCCAATGCAGCCCCACAGGGGCAGCCCCGGCCCGGCCGCTGCGAATCCTCTGTGATGTGTTTTGCCTTTGGTCCCCAAGATAGAGGTTTGGGAGCAAGTGGTCCATTCCGGAGAGGTCCTAGCCTCCAGTAGGGAAGGAGGAAAGTGAATAAGGAAAGAGGGGCCACCAATTCCAGCTGCTGGCAAGCCGGTTACCACTGTGGGGAGCACTGGGAGTAAGCGAAGACTGTGCACGTCCCAGATACTCCATTCGGGGTGAGAGTGGGGCATCTATCCATCGCCTCCTGCCAGTCATGGCTTGTGGGCTCGCTCCTCCCTGCAGGCCAGGAGCCAGGGTGCTGACCGTTAAATTGGGATGTGGAAAGTGGGCAGGACCCCAGGCAATCGGCTGGACTGAAACCCCCCCCCACACTGTGGGCTTCACCAGGGCAAGGGGCCAGGGCTGTTGTTCGCTGCGGTGTGCCCACCTCTCAGCAGTGCCAGGCGCACCGCACACCTCCAATGACTGCCTATGGAATGCCCCCGTGTATTCAATGGGCGGTTACTGAATCCACGGGGCACCCACGCCGTGCCTCGTCTAACTGCTCTGTCTGTTTTAGTCTATGGGTTTGTCGTCATGTATTTAGCGCCTGCTTACAAGTCCTTTATTCACTGATTTCGTCAGTCTCCTCTCTCCCCACCAGTGTACTCACTCGAGCTCAGGGGTCTCTCCTCCGCCCCGTCACACCTCCGTCGGGGTGTAGAGCAGGGTTATTATCATCATCGCTCGAGCTTTTAAACAAAGCGAAAGCCATGTGATGCGATACTGACGAGTGTGTTCGTAAGCGCGAGGTGGGTGCAGAATGTTTGAAATTGGGCTTTTCCCAGACAACCCGGGTCATAGGCTCATGGTGTGCAGACCAGGAGGAGCCGGGAAGAGAGGTAGGCGTAGGTTTGGAATCAGACAGGCCTGAATTTAAGAAGGACTTTCACTACTTACTAAGACTATGGCCTCGGGCATGTTGAGGAGCCTCACGGCCTCAGTTTTCCCGTCTGTGAAATGGGGATGCTGACATCTTGATTCCTTGGGGGAGTCACAGAGAGGATTGCACAAGCTGATGTAAAACAGCACGACATCAGACGCATCGGAAGCAGGCGCCCATTTTTTAGCTTTTTCATTATTTTAGGAGTTGACTGACTATGGTTCACAGAGTGCTTCCAGCTTTTTCGGATCCATTCCGGGGCATACAGCTGACATCAGCTCAGCCCCTACCTTTGCAAGGGCCGAGTTCCAGAAGCTGGTCAGGGACGCTCAGAGCCCGAGAAGGAGTCACGGAGGCAGCAGGACACAAAGCCAAGCCCTTGGTCACCATGAGCCCCTGCAGGCCCCTCTTCTGTCTGGAGGCGGACCCTCTTCCCACTAATGTCCACCAAGCTCTGCTCCGACCAGGCGCCGGGCTGCATGCTGGGAAGGAGCAGCGGGACATAGAGCACCTACCTGCTCTCAGGGGATTAAACG
>NW_006297821.1:942340-946485 GCF_000327345.1 Myotis davidii
TAATAATGATTAACAGTAGGTAATATTTATGAAGCACTTGGTGCCAAACAAGTGTAAACTTACACTCAGTGAGGTAAAGTGCTTTGCTGTATGTGCCCATTTTACAGATTGGGAGACTGAGGCACAGGGGGGTTAGGTAAGCTATCCAAGGTTATGGAGGCAGCAAAGGAGGAGGCCGGATTCAGAGCCTCCTGTGTGGCTGCAGCCCTGACACTCAGCACCGGGCATCGCTCCATCTCAGTAATGCTGCGGCCACAGTGACTTTTTCATCACAGTCTGTCTAGTTATAGCTTTGCGTTTCCCTGTTTGTACTCCGCAGCACTGCAGTCCTTACACTCAGCCTGTGTGTTGTCTCCTAGAGTTAATACAGGTTCTGGGGCTCCACCTCCAGAGACCCCGATTTAGTAGGTCTGGGGAGGGGTCTGGGACTGTTTCTAACTGGCTCCTAGAGGACACCAAAGTGGCCAGTCCACACACAATGCTTTGAGTTGCCCGGTTACAACATGGGTTCTATTTCTTCCCAGGGACACTTAACAATGTGTCAGGAGACACTTTTTTTTAAATTTATTTTTCAAATATATTTTTATTGATTTCAGAGAGGAAGGGAGAGGGCCAGGGAGAGATAGAAACATCAATGATGAGAGACTCATTGATTGGCTTCCTCCTGCACGGCTCCCACTGGGAATGGAGCCCGCAACCTGGGCATGTGCCCTGACCTGGAATTGAACTGTGACCCCTGGTTCATAGGTCGATGCTCAACCCCTGAGCTATGCCAGCCGGGCTGGAGACACTTTTTATGGTCACAGCTCAGGGTATGCTGCTGGCAGGAATGGTACAGGCCAGGCGTGCTGCTAACATTCAGCATGGGACTCCCCGGCAAACAGGATGCTCCGGGGATGCCAGGAGGGCTGAGGTTGGGAAAGGGGAGGGGCTCGCACGGCCTGGGGACCTGCCCTGAGGAATCCTCTGGGGGTCTGGTCTCAGGTGGGGATTCTGATCAGGTCGGTCAAAGTGGAGCCTGAGCAGCATCTCTCACAAGTTCAAATAGACAAATAGACGCTGCTGCCGCCGCTCCGACCCAGGGGCGTACTGAATCCATGCGGCGAGGCCTCAACCTTGAACTGCTGACCCCAAACCCAAACACCGTCCTGAATCAGTTCAGCGCAGGAGCACCTCCAAGTGCAAATAATCCCCTTTCAACTGCCCTTTGGGCCCCACCCGGAGGCCGAGGGGCCCTGAAGGAGGAGAGAAGGAGGAGATGATTCTGTCCAGAAGCAGCGAGGCGCCCCAGGGGCCGGTGACAACGTGGACGAGCGGGCAGGCGGCCTCGCTTCAGGCCGAGCGGTGAGCCGAGCCCATTGTTGCTGGAATCGTGGCTTCTGTCCAAGAGCGGCACGGTGACGGCGGGTTTGCATCTGCCTGACTCGCAGGTCTGCAAACGCGAGATGAAAAAGTGGCTGTTTTTAAAATGGTCGCTCTCTGGGGAGAGGGGTCCAGAGAAACGGGCTGTGCGTCCCGCCTCCAGAGATGGCACCCAGCCCCTGTGATAAATGGCAACATTAACAAGGTTTGGTTGGGCGGGGACCTCCAGATTTATGACTTCCTGTCTCCGCCAGCAGATGTCATTATGGCCGACAGAACAGAAGGGCTTTCAAGAGCTGGCTGGGGTGGAGCTAAAAGAGGGGAAATAAAAATAAAATAAAAGGCAGAAGCCAAAGCCAGTGTTTGCTCAGTGGAGCTATTGTTGATATTGTCATTTTAGGGACACAGGGGAGGTTTACATTAAACCGAGCGTCTTGTGATATCTCTGGGGTCCAGCTTCAAAGGTTTAGGCAGAAACTCTCAAATGGACACGCATATTAGCCTCAGTCAAGTAAGAAGAAACCCGCAGGGTTTTGTTCCAGGCTACTTGTGCCCTTAAAACTTCTCCTGATAAAGCAAACAATGCGCTGAACGAACACATACTTTACCCTGGAACATCACTTTGATGGGGTTTCAAATATATTTATTTTACAAAGTCAGCAGCCTATTCTGAAATTCCTTTGCTGTACGTACACAGTTGCCCACCTACAAATTGTATTATGGGATGCCACTGATATTTTATGTGCCAGAATTTTTCATTGCCTTGAGAAGTGATGTAAATTTGGCATTCTTTATTGGGCCCCAGACCCCTGTTAATAAGTACAACTGCTAACACATACTTAATGCTAATTACAGGTCACGTTTCCACATTTCCTCTTTCTAATCCTCGCCTGAAGAGTAACCTTCTGCAGGTAAAGGAAGCAATTTCAATTTTTTTTCTAGTTGACTTTCTTACCTAATGAACACTTGAATGTACTCTTTTGGGCTCAAGTAACCTGTGCCCCACACTGAGACCCAGAAGGAATAACTGGTAATGGAAGCTGGGATGTCTTTACTCCTCTCATTAGCAATTCATCCCCCATCATGGCTGCAGGGCCAATGTGCCCAGGCAGAAATAGAGAATCCTGGAGTACAGCTACAGGGTTACTTCATGGAGGACAGCTACAGGGTTTCTTTTGACACTGCTATCTTTAAAAACAAAACAAAAGCAATAAAACAACATTTTTTTAAAAAAAGAAAGAAACACCGATGAGAGAAACATCTGTCAGGTGCCTCCTACACGCTCCCTACTGGGGATCAAGCCCATAACCTGGGCTTGTGCTTTGACCAGGAATCCAATCCATGACCTCTTGGTCCATGGGTTGATGCTCAACCATTGAGTCACATAGGATGGGCAGAGATGGCTTGGCATTCTTAATGCCAGTCTTCATTTTGATGTGTAAACCATAAAAAAAATAAAGGATTTTAGAGGAAAAACAAACAAACAAACAAACACACACACAAAAAAAACCCCAAAACTGATTTCAAGCAAAAACTCGATCAAGAGACTTCTTCTATAATTCATCAACAGCTAGGATGCTATGTACATGTGAATGTCTGATGTTTGAAATAACACCATAGAGATGAAAACAGCCACCCCAAGTCGCTTTTGCAAGCCACGTTGGAGTGGCTTGGTGCTGTGCTTAGCTAATAGGGCTTTGGCGGCTCTGAAGTCTTTTCCTGGCTCTTCCACTCACAACCTGTATTATTCTGGGCAAGTTCCTCAAGTGTTTTCTCATCTCACCTGTGAAAGGTGGCTAATAATAGCACCATTCACTTAGCATTTTTTAAAAATAAGGATTGAATGCAATGTTCACGAAGTGATTAGCCAAGTGCCTGGCACAGAACTCAATAAATTAGCTATTGTTGTAATGATTAATGTTAAAATATCTTCCCTCTTTACAATTATTTCACAGGTAGACATGCAGAGGCATAGACTGATCTGCTGGCCACCCAGAAGAGAAATCCAATAACAGTAATAACATGAGCTGTAGCTGTCATCCATGAAGTGCACGCTGGGTGCCAGACTCACGCCCAATGCTTTCCATGCAAAACCTATTGAATTTAATCCTCACAGTAACTTTAAGAGGCCAGGACTCTAACTCCCATTTTACATATATGCAAGCACAGATTGCAGAGTTTAAGCCAGTGGTTCTCAAACTGCGATGGGCATCAGAGTCACGTGGAGGCTGCTGAGTCCCTTCCCGGAGTCTCCGTTCAGTAGGTCTGGGGTGGGGACCCAAGATTTTCATTTTAACAAGTTCCATGGTGACATTGTTGCTGCTGATCCAGGACCTCATTTGAGAATCACTGGTTTCAGTAATAAGTAAGTAGCAGAGTGAGTTTTCAAATTTCAAAATTAACCAAAGACCATATATGCATAACCCATGGACACAGGCAATACTGTGGTAAAGGCCTGGGAAGGGGCAGGGGCTGGGTGGAGAGGGGCTGTGGGGGTGTGAGGAGAAAGGAAGGGGGACATCTCTAATACTGTCAACAATAAATAAATACAATTTTAAAAAAGAAAGGAAAAGAATAAAAAATGTTAAATGCACTTTTAGCACACTGATGTTACTTCAAATTTCCCATCATCAGAGTTTTGAACTAACCGTTGGTGGTTGCACTCATGGAGCGTAATGGTTTGGATAGCTACTTGTTTAAATTAAAAATCCTGGCCATGTTGTTCCTTGTGGCACAACACAGCTCTGAATTCCCTAGACGATCAGGATCTCAGAAACATTTTC
>NW_006297821.1:946549-976366 GCF_000327345.1 Myotis davidii
TCCCGCTGGGGTGCGGGAGAGCGCCAGCACTGGGAGCAGCCCCCGGGGAGAATTCACCAGGAGGTCTGGGGTGAGTCCAACTGAGCAGAGCACGCCTGGTCCCCTCCGCGCCTGAGAGGCACAGTGTCTCCTCAGTCTCCAGCACAGCCCATTGCAACAGCCCAGGGCCTTGGAGATGTCTTCATTGAATATCTGAAACCCAGACTTTCCCGCTGCTCAGGTGAGCCTCTCACAACCAGTCAGCCCAGAGATTGGTGCAAGCTCCAATCTGGAATAAGAAGAGGGTGTGCTATGGCCCACACTGTGGGTCTCTGGAATGAAGAGAGAGACCTCCAGAAGACCCGGCGAAGAGGGGACTGGAGACAGAGGATGAAGAAGCAGGGCCAAGAGAAAGCCCGCGTCCCTTAGTGGGTAAAGAAATACAGCCAAGGGTCATTGATATCTTCCTCACTCAGTTGCAAGGTAAAAGAACTGGAATTCAAATACACAGGCAAGATTCTTATCAAGAAGAGTAAACACTCAAGGACTTGAAGGAAACAGGTGAGGTGGAGAAAAGGAGCAACATCACTGACAGAGGCAGAGGCTGGTGGTGGAAACCTGGGGGTTTCTGTTGCCACATGCAGGAGGAAGGAGGAGAACCCACACTGGACTTGGTATCAGGAACCTGGGATTTCAGTGCTTTTTGTGGAGACTGGGCCTGCTGACCTCTGAGGACCATTTCTCTTCTAACATAGGAAGATGCTATTTATTCATATATTCATTCATTCATTCATTCATTCATTCAACAAACGTTTGCTGAGCACATATTATGGACCAGGCACCGTTAGTGACACTGGAATGTATTCTCTAATGAGCGGAGCAAGACAAAATAGAAAGTAAATAATAATCTAGCGTGTTGGGATGTGAAAGGTGACTGGAGAAAAATGAGGAAGGAAAGTGGGGGTGTGTTGCCAGGTGGTGTGGCTGAAAAATGGTCACTTTCCATTTCCAACAGTAACTACCCTTTAGTTACAAGGATAGATAACTAAGTCAAACTGGCCTGAGGACAAAGGAAAATGTCAGTTCCCATAATTCAGTCGTTCAGGAGTTACTGGTTGTTTTTCCTCCCAGTGTTCACTCTGTGTGTCCTTTCAGGCATCACTCCAGTTTCCACTCAAGTATCTAGCTCTTCCCTATTTGACTTGGATACTTCCCAGGCAGCAGACTCCCCCTCTTCCAGAAGCACCAGAGTGAAAGCCAATCAGCACGTTTCCTTCTTTCCTGATCACGGTGGTTGGTTCTTGGGTGGGCAAAGGGTCCAATGAAGCTGAATCTCAAAAATCCTGCGTGAGCCCTTTCATTTATTGAACCAGGAGAGGGGAACTGTCACTACAGCCATCTTGTAACCATGAGGAGCAATGACTTAGAATGAAGTACAGAAATGAAATTAAACAAAAACAAAACAAAAAATAACACCCAAATTTAGGCTGTTGATAATACTCTCCATCCACTGGATAAACACACTCTTGAGCAAAGTTTCCCTACTTCTAGACTTACCCTTCAAAGAGTCCAAAAACCATCTGTGTATGGCTCAGAACCATTGGGGTTGGGTGTTTCTATTGCTTTAAATAGAAAGAGTCATTGAGATAAAAAGCCCAGGTCAGGGCGGCTACCCCAGGTGCTCATCAATGGCCTCACTGAGTTTTCTTTACACCTCCCCAGTTTCCCCCTACGTGGGCTCCCCTCTCAGCCTGCGTCTTCCCACATTGACCACCCACAACCCCAGGTCTGTGCTCCTTTTCCTGGAAGCCCCTGCAAACTTTGCACACATCCAGGCTGTGCTACCTGGGGCTGGAGCCTATCTCTGACCCACTGCTGAGGTAAGGGAGATGGGACAGCAACTCTCTCTTTGAGTCACCGGGCTCCACCACCTCACTACTGTTGTGTTGTTTGAGAGAGTTGCCTCTTCAAAGAAAAATGAATAAGTTGATGAGCACTTGTGTTTGTTTTTATTTAATTTGTGGGCAAAGACTACATGCAGGTGTGAAAAATAAATCCTCTTTTGCAACCCAGAACTGTTCAGTATGAGTTTTGTTATATGTAAGAAGTAACATAATACAAAATATATGAAGGAGTTATTACCAGAAGGGTGGGGTATGTATGTTGGACAATCAGAAGCCCTACTTATTTACTACTAGGAGCCCAGCATGCAATAACGTATGGTGCCGCCCACCCACCCGTGGCCCTGCCTTGACACCTGAACCCGTCCACACAGAGCTCCAGTGTTCCTGGCCCAACTCCCAAACCCTCTGGCCTTCTCTGGCCGCTTCAAGCCCTGACCTCAGTCCTTCCAGTCGCCTTGGCTGGTCACGCCTTCTCTGGGCGCCTCACTGCTTCTGCCCCATCTCGGGAGCAACGCCCCAGCTAATATGCTAATGACTTGGTCGTTACCTGTTACAGTGTCCCGCTCATTAGCATATTAGCTCTTTATTAGTATAGATAATGTCTAACTTTCTATTTTTTGTGCCTCGCTTTCCCCATCTGTAAAATGAAGAGGTTGAGATAAAGTAGAAAAACACTTGATGCTCATGCCCCTTCTGCTCTGCTTGAAATGGTGATGTGAAATGTGACACCTGGACAAGGTAGCAAATCTGCAACCATGGGTGACACAGAGTCAGCAGGCTGGTCCTGGTGGTGCAGGAGAGACAGGCACAGCGGGCATGGTGGCTCGCACAACACTGGGTCTATATCAAAGCGAGACTCTCAGGCATCCAGGCTCTTGTTGGTGAGATCATGCAAATCTCCATCGCTTAAGCCACAGTTAAAAGTTTCTGTCACTTGCAGTTCAAAGCATTCCTACCAGATACAGTCACATCCAATGGAGTTCCCCAAGCAGCTTACAGTGTGAAGGTGTCTGGAGAACAGTTCATTACAAGTGCCACAGTGTCTCATCATTCCCAGAAAATGCATTTAACAACCAATAACATTTTCTACCATATTGGAGAATTAGATCAGAGGTTGGCAGTTTTTTTCTTAAAGGACCCCACAGTAAATATTTCGGCTTTGCAGGCCATATCGTCCATCTTGACAACTACCCAACTCTGCAGTTGTATGCAAAAGAAACCATAAACAATATGCAAATGATTGGGCATGGTAATGTTTCAATAAAATGTTATTAACACAAACAGGCAGCTGGCTAGATTGGCCCATCGTAGTTGACTGACTCCTGTATCAGATACATACATGAGTGCAATAAAAACAGGCAATTAAAAATAATTTGTAGTACACTTATTAAAATATGGCAAACTTCTTAAAATTCGGCATTACAGATTTCCCAGTGCCAAGTCCTTAAATTCACACAACCTGTGACTAGTGACTCCACCATCATGCCTTCCCGTGCTCCCTCAGATGTGAGTTGAGGGATGGGTCCGCTGGTCAGCTGCCCAGGGTGCTAGCCGCCAATGGGTTTAGAAATACTAACAGAAGTTGGGAAAATATACATTTTCCCTTCTCTGATGAAAGAAATAGACCACTGTGAAGTGAAACAGGCAAAGATACAGAACACAACATTTGTTAGCCCTGGAATATTTTTGCTGAGAATTTCTGTGGCTAACATACACGGTATGTGTAGTCAGCTCAGAGATGGCCGTTGTGGTTAGCAGAAATTCCAGAACCACATAATGCGTAGTGGGCTATGATTTACAAGAGATGTGATTTATATTGTGAATATTAAACCTTCTAATATACCTCCCAAGAAGTTGCTTGGTTCAGAAAAGTCACAAAAGAATGTCAAACAAAAACTAAAACTGCAGGAAAGTTGGGAATACTTTGTCTTTTTTAAAAAAAGAATATTGTCTCTGTTTAGACCAATGAAAGTAAATTATAAAGTAATTATGATTCTGAAAAAAGAAAACATTCAAGGAAAATCCAGTGCTCTTTACTCTTGTTAACTATATCTTGGATAAATTTTTTTAAAAAAACCCTGAATTAATAAGTCACTGGATTATTAACCCACATGACTCTCATTATATTAAAGGCCCACCTTAATATAAGGTCTAGAAACGTAGCAAAATGGAATGGGTTGGACCTGAGGCAATAGGGAATGGTGGTGACTGGAGCAGACGAGAGCTCACATTGCGTCTAAAGGAGGTAATCTCTATACAAAACTGCCTCATGACTCCAGGACATTGTTTTTCCTCTTAGAAAAGATCTCTAGAGCTTTAGAGGAGGTGGTAATCTAAACTTGTATGTAAAAGTTCCCAGTTTTATATAAACTTTGTGAAAATTAAGTAAAAAGTTTCAGTCACTTGCAGTTCAAAGCATTCCTACCGGATACAGTCAGATCCAATCATGCCTTAGATTTTAAGTCTCTCACTCACTCTGTGACACAGGCACACACAGACACACAGGCTCTTCTAGACAAGAAGCACACACTTTTAGCATTACTGTCAGGAGCCGCTGAAGGATAGCTGTGCATCTGAACAGTCAGGTGTCTGCACCCGCCTTCCCCAGACAAGAGGAACTGTCGTAGAACATGGCATCCCTTCATGTATCTCATGCTATGGATCTATTAGTATTGCTATTTATGGAGAGGAGAGAAGAGAGCGATAATTTATACATACATTTGTTTTGGAAAAATTACACTCCCATCCTCTGATTGGCTTGAGTCCCCCAGAATATCACTTCCCTGTGATAGATAATGTGGCTGGGAGAGGAAATGCTAAATCGTTTAAGAATTTCAAATTTTGATATTGTAGCAAACTGTGTCATCCACTGAGCCACTCCATTTATTCCCCTTCCCAAAATGTCACACAAAGAAAAGTGATCACAACAGTTTCCACATGCCAAACACATTCGTGGAATAAGCAACACAGAAGGAAGTGCAATAGAAATACCACTCCTGTAGAGGATTACAGTATTTAATCTCATTTAATCAAAATGTTGCCAGGTGATATCTTTAGTTTAGGTAGGAGACAAAGATTATATAAAAGAGAGTAGTGACAAAAATCCTACTCAGACATTTTGGAAGTTGGGACATCTGAGGCACTTTAGGAAGAAAAAATGACTACTTTTACTCATGTTGAAAAATGTTATTGTGCCCAACTGGAGTGGCTCAGTAGGTTGAGCATCATGTTGCACACCAAAACATTATTGGTTTGATTCCAGGTCAGGGCACATACCTGGGTTGCAGATTTGATCCTTGGCTGGGGCACATACAGAAGTCAACTAATCAATGTTTCTCTTACATTGATATTTCTCTCTCTCTCTCTCTCTCTCTCTCTCTCTCTCTCTCTCTCTTTCTCTCTCTCTCTCTCTTTCTTTCTTTCTCTCTCCATCTTCCCCCCCTTTCTCTTCTCCTCTCCCCGCTCCCTTCATCTCTCTAAGCATGTCCTCAGGTGAGAAATTAAAAAGAGTGTTATTGCATTTAATGTAGAAAATGCTTCCAAGATGATAATGAGTAAGGTAAGATTTCCAACTTAATGCAGTGCTGCTTTGAGCTGCTGTATGTTTCAGGAAGATACGTTAGGGCGATGAATAGTTTAACAGGAATTGTTTGGTGTGGTGGATCCCACCTGTTCTCAATATCTACCTTCTATTCATCTTTCCTTTCAGATAATACCACTGGGAACTGAATTCTCTCCCATGACCAGTCATGCCATTATTGTGATATTGACCCTTCCCCTAGCTTTAGGGGGTGGACCTGACTGGCAAAAGCCAATAATCCTTTCTTATCCCATCTCTATGACTACCATGATTTGATTCATGATGGCAGAAACCCAATCAGCACCAATAAAACCTGTGGAGAGAATTCCTAAGACTTCTGGGGGAAAAAGAAGGGTCTCTCTGCTTCTTGAGAGACACACTCTCTGTGGTCTGTGTGGCGTGAAGGTACCAGGATTTGAATGGTGTTTTTACTAGTAGAACAGAATATGTGGAACTGTCAAAGGGGACCCATTTGAGGCCTGAAGAAATAACTAATGCTGTGGGAGGCAGAGAAAAAATACAGAAAAGAATAAAGGTCGACCTGATGACACTAGATCAAACTGTACCTGAAGCTAGTCCTGCCCGGGGCCTTTCAGTGATGCAAGTTTATATTTTCCATCATCTTCAAGCCAGTTGGAGTTGGAGTCCTTGCACTGTCAATGGAAAGATTTTTAACTCACCATTTGATTTTGTCAAGTGGAGGATGGCATATTAGCACCCTTTCAATTAGTCACATGGGAAAAATGGGGCCATATTACAGGTTTTGTTCAGCAAGTTGTTTTCAAGTGGAATGAATACATTCTTTCTCTTTTTTCTCCTCACCTGAGGATATGTTTTTCCTTATTGATTTTAGAGAGAGGGGAAGGAGGAGAGAGAGACAGACATCAATGCAAGAGAAACATCAATCAGTTGCCTCCTGTACATGCCCCAACCAGGGATTGAACCCGCAAACCAGGTATGTGCCCTGATCAGGAATCGAACCGAGACCTTTTTTGTACAGGATGATGCTCCAACCAACTGAGGCACACCAGCCAGGGTGGAATGAATACCTTCTTAAATCATTTTCTTTTTGTCTCCTTGCACGCATTTTCTAATAGGGTTCCAGTACAACCTTCCCTGTAAATTCATTACTGAGCAAGAATTATAAACACTGGGGTTTTAGATCTGCCGAGGCTGCCCCAAGTAGTGGTTAAAGCATGTGTGTTACATTAGACAGACATGACTTTAAAACCTAGCTCTATAATTTACTAGCGATGTGGCTTTGGACAATTTACCTAAACTCTCTAAGATGCTTCTCCCAACCTGTAAAAATACTGCTAATAATAGCTGCTTGTCTCAGACAACTTTCATGAAGATAACATGAGATAGTTCATGCACAATACTTATTGTGATGTTGACACTGAATACACACTTAATAAAGGATGATGATGTTGGTGGTGGTGTTACCACACTTAGCAAAGACTCTACCATATAGATAGAGGCAAGTAAAGCAAATCTGCAGTTATTGGCCCAATAAATATGTGCTGTATGAGCAATTAAAAATTGATGAGTAGATGGTTGAATGAACACATGAGTAAATTAAAATATGATTCGATAAAAAAATGAATGGAAGCTGGAAACTGAGAGGCAAGGCCCCAAGTAGAGGGTGAGGCCAGGGGATAAGAAGGAGGAAGGAAGACCAAAAGACACGCTGTGCTTTATGGGACTGCCCTTCCCCTGATCTGTGTGCCGTCAGGTGCAATGTTTTGCAATGCCGCTCTCCTCAGACTCTCATTACTGCAGGTCATCTGTCGGGAGACTCTGATGGGCAGCTTTACAAACAGCCATAAAGCAGCACTCATGGCCAAAGTCATCATGCTTTGTTAAGTTCTGAGCTCAGCTCACCATTTTCTCTCTTTTCTCTGGGTCCCAGTCACTCAGTGCACAGACAGAATTTAGCATAGATGGCTTAATTCCTTCTACTGGCTCCCATAGGCTCTGAGATAAAATTCAAGAAGCCCTAAGACCCCAAAGACCATGAAGAATAAATAGGATAATATGGCTATTTACTGAGTGCTACTTCAGTCCAGGCCTTAAAACTTGGCCAGCCAAGACAGCTCACACCTTGAATGAACTGTCTCGTCCAATCTTCACAATTGCATATGGCAGCTACACTCATTGGCTTAATTGTGCTGGTGAACAGACATATGTCAACGTTGTGATACGTGTCATGGTCACAGGTCAAGGGAGTGGTACTGAGAGGATTTTGGCCCAGACAGTCCATCCCTGGGACCTCTGCTCCACAGGGCTTTAGGCTTCCTACGCTCCACCATATGTCAACTCCTACAGCACTTGCAGCTACAAACAGAGTTGTCTCTCTGCTTCCTTTGAAAATGAAATCCATGGGAGTGTTTTAAAATAAAATCCTTCAAATATTGGACACATAGACACTTTGAGCTGATTTTAAGAGCTCATCTTTATAGATGTCTTTGAAAAACAGTTTTTAAAAATCTCCCTTTCTTATTTCATTGATCCTTAATAGCCAGTAAATAGACTCCTGTTTGGACATGAACTTCAAAGGACCACACAGCCTTCTTGGTGCTGGGCATCTGAACTACCAACCTGGTTCCACAGCCAAGTTTAGCCAGGCTGGCTGTAGGTGGGGTTCTGTTTTAGATGTGCTTTCATGCCAAGCTGGCCAAGGAGCTATGCGATTTTCAGGGTCAAGCCACCCCCAGCTCATAGAGCATAGAGGAGGGATTCAGAGCTGAGAAACAGTAGCTTAACACATGCACATTGACAACTCACAGTTCTCCTAACGTTGGGAATGGGCTGCAATCCACGGGGATGGGTCCTGAGCAGCGATGCCTGTATTAGGTGTATTTGTCCTTGACTGGACTGAGCAAGAATATCTGACTCAGTCAGCCAGTCAGATTCTGTGTCCCAGGAACTGGCACGTTTCTATTACTGAACCCGGATTTTGTAGGGTGTGTATAGTCCAGGGCAGCCATACTCCAACAAACCGATTAAGCACAGAGGAAGCTGTCTGTAGTGATCATAGTCTGGAGTAAAGTCATGAAGGTGAGGAGAGGAGGAGGTGGGAGGGGAGGGGCGGGGACAATACCTGGATGACTTTCTGGTTGCTGAATCTAGTCTCTTTCCAAGGGCTGGCTATATCTCAGGCTTTTTGTTTTTGTGGGAAACAGTTTATTGTCTTCACTAGCTGATAAGCATAGACAGAGAACCCCACAAGGCTGGGTGCCTTTGAAGCCCTAGCAAAGGTTGGAGCTAGGCGCCACCTCTGTTTGTCCAGACAGTGGTAGCTGAAACTACTCCCCCCTTTATTATTATGTAAATCCTTGCTGATGGGCTAGTCTGCCTGTTGTCAGGGGTCACCTGCCTAAGGGCTATGCTATGAGTGCATCCCAGATCAATAAAAGCTTGGTGAGGCCTAAGCACAGGTGGAAGTCCTTCCCCTTGAGTTGGACCTGTCCGTCTGGTCCCCCAAAATTTCAAATTATCTCTTGTCTTTTCATTTTCATTTGTGTGCGGCCCTGCTTCCAGGTCCTGAACCCTGACCCACGCGGGACGTGGGAAGGAAACACTCAACATGTTTTCTCTGAGATGCCCCTATAAAATAATAACTGGATAGTCTGACAGCTAAATAAACTGGTTTCTTCTAGCTACACCCCAAATTTAGTGGGACATCCTATGTTTTATCACATGAGGTGGCAGAGATGGCTGCCAGCACTCTTAGACATATTTTATTAATGCAGCAGTGAGAAGGAGGCTTATTTGGTAAAATTCTAATATATATATATCAGTTTGTGCCCTATCAGAACAATTTGACTTACATGCACAGCCATGAACTAATCATGGTGGCTTAGGAAAAGGAATAATTTGATGGAGCAGGCATGGCCTGTGGTATGACAATGAAGATGTGCCAAAATAACATTTGACCATGAAAAAAAATTACAGATTATAAATGGTCAGAGTAGAAAGTAGAAATAATCTTAGTTCATGCTGTTCATTTAGCAGATGAATAGGAGGAATCTAAAGAGCTCCCCTGACTTCTCCGACAGTTCTGGGTAAAGTCTGGGTGGAACGCCTGCCACCACCTCCTCACATCCAGGGCTCTGTCCAGGGTCCGTGCGGCCATCGCCATTCTGATATAGACCGGATAAATCAATTAGCACCTATAAGCCCCCCCGTCCCCTTCTCCATATACAAAATGAGCAGGTAAAAAGAAAATGCTTGTCAAAACAAAACTCTGTTTGGCTTTCTCCATCTATGGGGAAATTTCCGTGAATGTGTCAATCACTTTGTTGCAAAATAGCCCCTCCAACATGCAATCCACATTTCCCGATGACATGGGCCTGTCAGTCATTCACTAAATCAAAGCCAAATTTCATGCCAAGCAAAGACCAGTTTGTCAATCACGTTGCCTGCCACACATCCACCAGCATCACCTGACAGCTACAACTTCTACTCTCAAATGCAGTGGGTCTGGTTAAGCTCCTTTGTCTCTCCTAATTGAGTTCCTTTTAGGACCAACTGGTAGCTTAGCAACTAATAACTTATTTTCTGCGACAACTGGCCTAAATTTCATAGCTTTCTTGACCACTGCTACTTGCTAGAAAATCGTTTCCCCTCAAGTGGCTAAACAGCAGATGCAAGCTTCAATGCCGAATTGTTCTGTTATTTCTAATTATAAGCACTGCCCTACTGTTTGAAAGTAAACACAGGACATGTTATAAAATAGACATGATTTTAAATAATTACAAAATGTCTTGGAATTTTGACCTGATGCCTCCATTATTGGTAGCACTAAATATTGGGAAAGAGGTCAATGAGCTAAATACTCAGCAGGTATTAGGTTGTCAATTAGTTCACAAGCACCTGCTGTGAGCAAGTCACTCTGAAGTTATGTATAGAAAGTAACACAAGATCTCAACCTGAAGGAACTTAATTGGAGGAGAGAATTGGCAACAATTCTAAATCCACTAAAGAGAATCAACAGTGCAAATATGGGAGAACAACAGAGGCAATACTTGTAATAATTTTGAAAAGGTATTGCAGTAGAGTCAGTATTGGTACAGGGGACCTGGCCATTTCTTTGGTGGCCGAGCATCTCATTTCCCCTCCTATGTTGGAGGAATCCTCCATTGCGTGTAGATTATGTGGGATGTGATGCCCTCGCCTCCCATTATGGAAGCTGAAGGGTTAGATCTTCACTCCCCCCTGCCAAGATCATAGTTTGGCCAATCGGCCGGGCCCACCCTGCAGTGTTGAATCTGCTGCTGGATGACATGTGAGCTGCCTGGCGTCAGGGGCAGTGGTGTC
The DNA here is from genome assembly GCF_000327345.1 of Myotis davidii. NCBI lineage: Eukaryota > Metazoa > Chordata > Mammalia > Chiroptera > Vespertilionidae > Myotis > Myotis davidii. The sequence continues at coordinate 957,335 of NW_006297821.1, forward strand.
GCAGCCAAGAGCACTGGTGGTGTTACCTTGAGAGGGTTGTGCCTGCTAAGAGGAGAATGATAGGACTCTTATCTTCTGGTTATTTCTGAGTTGCTATGGTTCTCACAAGTTCTCCGGCCAGTTTATAATTTTGGGTCTCCCTGATAAACATCAAATATCTATTTCTTAAATTTAAGACACTCCATATTGGTTTCTGTTGTGTGTGTGCTATAGCCCTGTGACTTTTAGTGGACTTAGGCCTGAGGTAAGAAGTGTTACCTGTGCATTCTGGGCTGGGATAGTGTGAGGAGGTGCCGCAGGGGACAGGGCTTGGAGGGCTCTGCCTAGGTGGAGGGCAGTGTTCTACACTGGATCGCAGACAGAGAAGCAGGAGTCCAGTGTGCCGAAAACAAACTTCACATCAGTAAAGAGAAGGCTTTGTTTATCTTCTTCTTCACTTTATCTTCAAAAAAGTAACAGAGCAACTAGGAAACAAAGCATTTAATGAAAGGGCTGAAGGGATGAATAAAGGAATGACAATGAAAGGAAACAATGCCAGGATGAATTTGGCTATACTGGGGACTCCCAGTAGGTTGGTAAGAAATGAAAATCAAACACTAGCATGGGGAAATATTGTAAAGAACCTAAAAATTAACAGCAACTCTTTCTAATTTTTGTATCTTCTTTAAGCATATTATGATGTAGCATATTCACCATTATGCATAAAATGTTGAGATTTGCAAAGACAGGGAGCACATCAGTACATCAGTGGGTGAGTCTTCTTCATGTTTGGGGTCTTGCCCAAAGGGGGAGAGTCTCAATCTGGAAGCTTCTTTATACTAAAAAGATGTGGCTCTAAAGTTCCATTTGACTATTTTAGGAGAGGCAATTGAGCAAAGAGAGAAAATGCTCTGGGAAAGAGAGAGAGGGGGGTGGGGTGGGGTGGTGGGGGGATGTCTGGCGAGCAAATAGAGAAGCTCTTCGTGTATTAGAAGAAGGAAGTGGGGTAGGCATTTTGCACAGCATGTCATGGGAGGCCTACTTCTTTAGTTGCACAGCTGTTCTGGACTTTAATTTTAAGGTGTGTCCTTAGAGCAATTGCAGTCAGGGAATTCCCTGATATTCATAATTGGTCTTCTGATATTTCATTACTGACTGCTCAGGCATAGAAGGAGCAGGATAGCTGGGTAATGGAGAATTTAATCCAAACAATGGAGCTAATTCCTTTAGGCACACTGGGATAGTGGTTTGACCCTTTTCCTAGTGGGGAGGGTTGGAAGTTAATATCAGCACCCACTCTGTTGTTTGTGGTGTAGCCAACGATTATTGCATCAATTAATGCACATTAATTAGGCTTTGTTCTAAGAATTTCACATGCGTAACCTCATTAAATCCTTGCAAAAAACTTGTAAAGGCAGGTGCTGAATGAGAGGTATTGATCAGAGGAAATGTATTGTTTTGGAGAATGTATTAGGTCTTATTAGTAAAAGGAGAATGTCCAAGAACTACAACCTTATGGAGAGAAAGACAAAACAAGAGGGAGAAACTGTACAAGATATACATGCCAGTGATTGCAAAATGGTTGGAGCCAAGGAAAAAGTATGATTGAATGGAGCCCAGAGTTCAACTAAGGTTGCACTTTCTTGTTCCACATCCAACATCATTGCCACATCCCTGTGTTAATGACATTGTAGCAAGAAACACTCAGAGACATATACCAATGAGGAAGGCTGTGATAAGACAGAACCACACATGATCTAGTTAGCTCCTCATTGGGCAACGGTCCACAGGTGTTTGGCAGAGTTCTGTGCAAGAGAGAGAGGGATGACATCACAAAGAAAATGATTTTACTTGTGAAAACTTGGACGCTATGTACTCAAGACCCTTCTCCATCATGGAGCTGCTGCTCTCCCCGTGGACTCTAATTCAAGTCAGCGTTGGCCATAAAATCATATTGCGTGACTTGCTCTTCCTGTTGGCACCAGGATCAGAACCTAGGGGTTGGCCCCACTGAATGCATCCCTTGGTGCTCATGGTTAGGTTCGCCTGGATTTGGAGCAATAAATGTAGTTCATTGCTTAGGTCCCTCTCCCTAGCGAAGATGTGGGCAGAACTCAGAAAACGGGGGAACCAAGAGTGGATGTTATCATTAATCTCCTTTTGCAGATGAGGAAACTAAGGCTCATGAAGGTTTATCCCCAATAATACAGAGCTGGGAAGCAGTGGAGCCAGGATTTGAAACCATATCAGTGTGACGCCCCCGCCGAGGTCTTTTCCATTATGATGTATACAAAAGAGTGTAGTGGTTGACTGACATATTCTTCTCCACCCTCTGTCGTGTGGTTGCGGGCGGGGGGCAATGGAATGCCCAAATCTTAGTGGAGCACAAAGTTGCCCATCTTGAGGCCAATGACCCCAATTTCCTAGAGCTTGGGTTTGGGCATGTGAGTTAATTTTGGTCAATGGGATATGAGCAGAAGTGATATATACTGTTTTCAGCCTATGTCCCCCAAAAGTATTGGATGTGACTCCCCTGGCCTCTTTCTCTTTTCCTAATGGCTTCAGATGGAGACAATGGAGAAGCAGAGATGAATTCCATGGTGCGAGAGAGAAATATGCTTCTATCTTGTAGAGCCACTACAAGTTTGTGTCGCTTTGTTACAACAGCTTAGGCAATAATATCCCAACTTATATGTGATATGATGTCTCCCCAACAATTTTACCATTTCCTTCTGAGGAACTGCAAGTTCCTATCAGATCTCATTGAATACTTTTTACAGTTTCCTATAAATATACTAAATATAGTAACATTTAGGCAGGAGTTTAGACATTCCTATGTAATTTTGATTTTATGCTTTACTAATTCTTTTTTGTTTTGTTTTGTTAATGTCACCCAAAGATATTTTTACATTGATTTTTAGAGAGAATGGAAGGGAGAGGGAGAGACAGAGAAAGAGAGAAACATTGATGTCAGAGAGACACATCGATTAGTTGCCAGGGGCCGGGATCGAGCCTACAGCCGAGGTACATGCCCTTGACCAGAATTGAACCAGGGACCTGTCAGTCTGCAGGCTGACGCTCTATCCACTGAGCCAAACCAGCTAGGGCTCAACTAATTCTTTATGTTGTTTTTATGAAGACTTGAGTTAAAGAATCATTCAGAAATATTCAGCGATTTATCTCTGCCCTGGGTAGAGATCCATGGTTAGCAAACTACCCCTGCAAACAGGACTCCAAAAGACCAGCCATCAGCAAGGATGGCCCCTCCCTCTGCACCCCTTTTCCCCATCCTCCTTCAGGCATAATCTTGGCACAGGTTTCTCAGCTGCCCCACTCATTTGTGGAGCCCGATGAGTCTTTGCTGCTGGGTGGGGAGGGGGCTGTCCTGCCCTGTAAGATGTTTGGCAGAAGTTGCAGCTTCTACCCACTACATGCTGGTAGCACTTCTCCTGGACCTGACAACCAACATTATCTCCAGATGTTGTCAGATGTCCACTGGGAGCACAACCACCCCTGGTTGAACACAACTGGAGCAGAGCACTGGCCTTTACTGGGGTCTTGTTTCCCTGACTGGAAGCTCCATGCCCTGTAGCTCCATTCACACAGGGCCTGTGGCTGGCCAGAGCTCTATCTCAGGAGCGGGCAGGGGACCCAGGGTCCTGCGGCTCTAGGTCCATGTACTAGAGGCTGGGTGGCTGGGGATGGAGCACTGGGGAATTTCCCCTGATTGGAAAGCGAGGATAATGTTGCTCTGCTGAGTGACCTGGAAACACGCCTTTGTGCCCTGGCTCTCCGTGAAACACAGCCCTCTGGGCGCACACCCCTGCCGCCCACCCGGTAGGTGAAGTCACCCTTAGAGAAGGCGGGCCACGCGTTGAGTCCTGATTGCCCCCCAGGCCTGGCTGAGCTGCGAGGCACTGCAGCCCACTGCAGCCCACAGCTCACTCCCCCGTTTCACTGCATATGGCCTTAGAAAAAGTGTTTTTTGAAAAAATGACCCGAAGCTTTCCTAAAATCCTCAGGAATGACACCTGAGGGGAGCATCCAAAAGCTGCACATTCATTAACTAACCCTTCCTGTTCGGTTATGTTCCCTGAAATGCGTTTGACAGTTAATGAACCGGAGAAGGTGGCAGCCGGAGAAAAAATACAGCTCTGTCAGGTCCTGGCGAGAGAACAGGGAGGCCAGCAAGCAGAGGCCTGGGAGGCCTGCTGTAGAGCACCCCGAGGGTTCACTGCGGAGCACTCCTTGGGAGCAGAGCAAAGTGGAATGCTGCCTGGCGCTCTGTCCAAACCCGAGGACCGCTCCCACACCAGGCAACCAGGTGAGGTGCTGTCAGGGTGAACGCAGCAGGGGTCTGGGCTGACTGACAGCGTGTGAAACAGAGATCAGAGAAGAGAGAGAGGAAAGACACGCTCAAGAACACTTGGACTGCCTTGCACACCTGCCCCATCTCAGCCCGATTGCAATCGCCCCAACCTCTCCTGAACACTCAGAAGGTAATGCCGAGCGCAGGAGGGCCAGCGCGTGGGCCTGAGAAGGCCTCTGAAAACGTTCAGATTCAAATGACCTCAAGGGAATATTATTCACTTCCTGCTTCCTCCTCCTCCGCCCATGCCCTTTGTGGAGGTTCAGAAAAGGTGTGCGGGGGCGCAGGAAGATGGGGGCACACTGGGGTACACCTCTGCAGCTGCCAAAGGTCTGATTCGGGTAATTCAGCTCAGCCCAGCCCTCCTGAAGTTGGGCAAACCTGTTTTCTTCCCTATGATGTATCACTTAGAAACACCAACTGCACGGATTTCTTATGTTCTCACAAAAAAGGGAAGGAAACAGCTGGTAAATGTTTCACAGATGGCAAAGCTCTTGGCATCTCTCTCAAGAGAGGGCCACCCATGCAGATGGCTCATTATTTTAACATTTGGATTTTCATCTTATTAAAACATCTTTTTTTTCCCTGGTTTTATTTAGCATCATAAATTCTCTTACACTTTAGCAAGCGACTAAGTGATCTGAGGACGTGCGCGCTAAGGAACATCCTTTGGCTAAAGCATAGATTGGTAACATCATTATTCCCAGCTTTGATCTCAACGTGATGGGTTTCAATCTGATTAAAAATTCCAATGAAAGGGAAAGCTGAGAGTAGTGAATTTATCAAGCAAAAGTCCATATAGTAGCTGAATTATTCAGCAGAGTGATAGGCCGGGGGAAATTGGGGAAATAGTTTTATTCGATGCATAAAATCCCTATTGCTATGTAATATGCATATATAAAAATAGACAAATGCACAGTGGGAGTAGATCCATACACACACCCTTTCTACATATGTAGGGAGGCTTCTGCACCACGGCGTACAACAGCCAGCATTTAAACCAAGCGATGCCGATTCTTGGCAGCGCAGATAGGGAGGGCCAGGACTGCAAAGGATAGTCCCACCTACTCACACTTTGACAAGACTGAACCTGCATCTTGGGTCCAAATAGCTGTTTCTAGGTGCAGAAGAAGGGAGGTGTTGTGTGGCTGGATGGAAAAAAACAATGCCTCTTGCGGCCATGACTCTGTTGGGAAAGCAGGCCTCGTAGCCGCCCTCCCTTCTCCAAACTTGGCTCCCCAGGTAGGGGCAAGGTTGTGGTCCCCCCAGCATCCCTAACTACTGTGCTGGGGTGTGGGAACTGTTGGAGCTGCAAATGCAAGAGGCAAAGCAATGTAATAAGAAGCAGCCAATCTATTTAATGTGGCAAGATGCTGGCCTAAATACAGGATCGGTCGCTGTGCTCTCGCAAATGGGTCTTAGGGAGCAAGGGCTGTGCCTGCCCCGCTGTAAACGTTTATTAGCGATGGTACACAGTGCACATTATGGATCCGTGGAGCTCAGAGCTGCCTCACTTTGGGGGTCAAGCGTAAATCCCTGAAATGCTGAGAAAATGTTAATAGTTGCCAGCACCAAGACTGCCTCAGTTGAGAGTGTGCCCAGGTATCCTAAATGGAGGCCCAGCTCATCAACTGGAATTACCTCTGGTCCCTCTAACCTAAAGCATTAGCCCGCCTAACACATTCTGTGAGCTGCTGGCTTCCCCGTCAGCGGGAAAGCAAGACGGGAGCTGCACAGAGTGTAATCCCACAAATAAGAAGCAGAAAGAGCAGTGCTGAATGGGCACAGCCAGAAGGCTCGGCGTTATGGAGAAATGGAGGGGAGCGTGTTCTCAGCTGATTACTCCCCTGAGAGTATGGCTTCTGGGGGTGCCTTGCTGCTGCATGGTTCATGGTGGCTACAGCATAAATTGCAATCCCAGGAGTACGTTCTTTGGGAAGAGCCTTCAGTGGGTCCGCGTTACCTCCTATTCAGGCATCATACCCCATCGATCATGCTAAGGCAGCGGTTCTCAACCTGTGGGTCGTGACCCCTTTGGGGGTCGAACGACCCTTTCACAGGAGTCGCCTAAGACCATTGGAAACACATATATAATTACATATTGTTTTTGTGATTAATCGCTATGCTTTAATTACGTTAAATTTGTAACAATGAAATTGGGGGTTACCACAACATGAGGAACTGTATTAAAGGGCCGCGGCATTAGGAAGGTTGAGAACCACTGCTCTAAGGTCATGATCCTCAAGGAGGGGTCCCCACATCAGCAGCAGCATCCCCTGGACCCAGTCCTGACTTCAGAGTCAGATACCCTGGAGTGGGGCTGGCAGCCTGTGTCATAACGAGCCCTCCAGGTGACTGGGACGCAGGCCCAGGTTTAGAACCACTGCTCTGAGGCGTAATGATTTGCCACTCCACAGGTGCCCAAGAACCTTTTTGGTGACAGACATCAAGTATGAATCCTGTAAAATCCTGGCAGCAGAATACATTTGTCTATTTAACTGCATGCAAAACGCCTGTCAAGAAGGCTTCCGGGGGGCCTCTTTTTGCGAAGGCTTCCTCTCTCCCCATCTCTTTGGAGACTGGATGTGCCTTCAATCCAAGCTCCAAAGTTACAAGCCATTTAAGAAGCACCCCACCCCCGCCCTTTTCACCCCACGGTGGCGAACAGACAGAGGCGCACTGCGCCGGGCTTCCTGAGACGAGCTGGGAAGACTGACAGATTTCATTACACTTGTCAGAGGGCCTGAGACTCCACGTGGGGGAAAACCATCCCACTGAGTAACACGTCTCGCTGTACCTTTGAGGCAGAATGGAGAAGCACACAACGTATTGTTCCCGGGAAAATGGCAAGGCATGTGGGGTGTGTTTGCGAAAGTGGGATGACTATTCAGCAGCCTCCGGTTTAGGTGGCCGAGACCCCCACAAAACTGCACGGGGACTGGCATACCTACGCATCCGCAGAAATGGCATAAGAATCAAAGGCGAAATGAATTTCCCGTGGTGCCGATGAGCTCCTGAAAATCGCTCCCATCTGAGCACACCGCCTTCTCCTCGTGTGCGTGGAGAACCATTTGAATAATGCACGGTATTCAGTCGCATTGTGTGCTCTGAAAGCCATTTAATGAAGGTAGACAGGCTTCCCAGACGGTGTTCTCTTTGACTAATGCAGATGCTCCTGGAAAAATCTTTCCCCAACACGGAGGCAGGATTTACCGAGGGAGGGGAGAGGGAATGCTATTACAATGTCTTGTTTCACTCAGTCAAATTGAATGGAAGTGACCTTGGTTAAACTTGATCTATGCTAGGTGCACCTTATTCTATGCAATGCACATACTGAAAGGCTGCAAGTCGATCAAATTTTAGCAAATCAAACCATCTTTCCATTGACTTCCGTTATATTATCGAAGTTGTTTTACTTCTTTCTGATTGATCACCAGTTAGCAGTGGCTTCCAGCGCTAACCTTCCTGTTAACTAGGTGAAGATGTATAAACTGACACAACAAAGGAGGGGCACTCCTCCCTAAAGGAAGGTTTCTTGAATATTTAGGAACGTCACCGGGACTTATTCTTACAGGACTAGCTGTATATCTAGCTAACCTGTGCGTGTTGTTTTAATAAAGTGAGGTAAATGTGTCTAGTAATATTGGTTCTTGGTATGCAATTTACTCAGTTAATTGAGCAAAAATTACCTAGAAGGGTATTTGGCGAAAAGGATAGTTTAAATTTCATGCTCCTTGGTAGTTTGAATTAAGAGGTGGGAGGAAGAGAGTCAGTTTGACAATCCGGGCCCTGGAGCCACACCTGGACTCAGTCCTGCTCTGCCGCGTCTCTGGTGGCTCACCGGTCCTCCTTGACCCTCAGTCTCTTCCTTGCCAACATGAGTCGAGTGCTCTGTTCTTCCCATGGGATCGCAGTGAAGAGTAGCACGCTGCCTATATTGCTAGCACATGCTCTGCACATGGGGAAGCCAGGATCAATAGCAGCTGGTGCCATTATTTTCATGAAAAGACAAAGCCAGAGGAACCATGGCCATCACAAGCAGGAAGTGTCTATAGTGCCCATCTGGAAAACCATGGGAACAATCTGACACCAGTGCCCTCTTAAAAAGATGTCATTGGTCATTTCTCCAATGAGTGTGCTCAGCAGAGTGAGAACAGCAGTCACCTAAGTGAAGAAATGAGACTTGTGGTGACCCACTCCCCAGTTCTCATCATCTCTCTATGTCCCTCTTCCCCTCACTGCTCAGGGACTTCAGTTCTCCCCAGGTCTCTGACGTGTAATCCGAGTGGCCTCTCTGTCCCTGTCCCTGCCCCTTTGTCCCTTGATGTCTCTCGCTCAGGCCTCCTCACCTTCTCAGCCCACAGCTCCCTCGTCCCCCTGTTCTCAGCTCTGAGTCACAAAGTATTTTGAACCTGCTGTCGAGATCCGGGGGACTGGGTGGTGGGGCCAGGATTACAGCACGACTCCGACATGTGAACAGATCTTGTCCTTGACAGACTGGCAGGAACAGAGCCCACGCTGTGGCAGGCAGAGCTCGGGATCGCGGTGATCTCGGGGCAGGGCGGGTGAGAAAGTGATGGGAAGCGGAATTTCATTTGAATCTAAAATGTTTCATTTCTCTCAAAAATTAAAATGATATCTGGAGAAAATATGACAATGTGCTAACATTCATTATCTTCGGGAGGTGGCTACACATCGGCGCCTTATTTCCTGTGCACTGGAAATAGTTCCGATCTAAAGATTCAAATGCCGAAAGCATCAAGTTGAAGGAAACGGTGACTGTGGAAGTTCTTTGTCAGCCTCAAGTCCGCTCAGCCAGGGATCGCAAGCTCTCCCGGCACCCCGACTACCAGCAAGCTTGGTCAGAAACAGATTTCTGAGGGCCGCCCTGGAGTTTCTCCTTCAGGATATCTGGAGGCTGGGGGGCTGAGATCTTGTCTTTCTGGCGCGTCCCCAAGCCGTGCTGACGCCGCTGGCCCAGGGCCACCGCTTGAAAATCATTGAGGTGACAGGAAACTCCATGAAAGCAGGACCGACCGTGTGCATCTTGCTTGAGTCCCGGCACTTGGAACACATCCACTGAACAGCTGCGCCCGGAATGACAGCCTCGGGCTAGGGCACATGAAAAGGCACAGTGTAGACCTTCTGCCCTTGGGTGAGTCCAAGGGGTCCCCTGCTTATCCTCAGGGCAGGGCAAGTGGTTTCACGTGAGAAAAGCTGAGGTTCCTGGAGGTGAGATGAGGGGGAGATCAAGGATGGGAGGTGGCTTTTTGGGAGAGTGACAGGGCAAAAGAAGGGACTGGGAAGGAAGCCGGAGGAGCCACTCTGACTTCTGCCGCAGAGAGAGCCCTGCCATCTGCGCTGTGGCTCGGCCTCTGCAGTATGGAAGCGCCCCCCTCCTTGCCCAGGTGTCCCCTGGGCCCGGGTCGCAGGGGCCTGGCTGTCCCAGGCCTCCACAGTGGTGTTTTCTTCGCCTTTGCCTAGTGTACCCCCATTTAACCTTCATACGCAGCTCATCTGCATTTCCTCAGAAAGCCTTCCTTCTCCCGAACTAAGCCAGACCCCAGCCACACTTTCCTGCACACGCGTCATTTCTTCCCAGCCCTTCAGTTCACCGTTATGCTTTCTGTTTGTGTGACCAGTGTTCACCTCCCCATTTTGAGGCTGCACTCAGTGAGGGCTACGGCCTCACTGCTGTATCCTTGGACTATAATTTTTAAAGCATTGCCCATATCCTGTGCTCAATAAATACTTGGCCTTTAAAAACTTAATGTATTTTTTATTGAGATATAATTGACATGTAGCACTGTATTAGTTTTAGGTATACAACATGATGGCTTGATACATGTATATATTGCACAATGATTACAATACATCTAGTTAACACCTTCACCTCACAGTTACAATTATTTTTCTTGCCATGAATACTTTTAAGATTTGCTCTCTTAATAAATACTGTTGAATGGATCGATGAGAAGTGAATATGGGCAACTTTCCACACCTAACCGACATGATCATTCCAGGAGCGAAGGACCGAGTACTGGCACTGCCTTTATTTCTGTGTCTTTTAATTCTTCTGGTCCAGTTTCAAATCTAGAATATGCTTTTAGCCTTTGAAGCGCCCCCTCCTATTTTAGGTTCCTCTTATGATTTTAGGTTCCTCTTGCAATTATCTCTCTGCCCTCCACTTCCGCGGCTGAGAATGAAAGAATAGAGAAGTCGGATATCCGGGGAAGGGAGACCGGAGCAGTGACACTGTTAGCTGCTCAGAGAGAGGCCATGGGGTGAGACCCACCGGAAGTCTCCAAGGCAGAAGAGGCAGGCTGGCCCCGAACATTAAAGACGCAGAGAGAGATCTCTGAGTTCGTGGGGCTTTGTGCTGTTAAAATATGGTTTCTCAGCTTCCCTTTGGAATCAGAGCCTCAGCACCCGCTTAAGGAAGCATGTCCTTAGCACCACTTAAGCCACAGAGGCCGTGATGGAGAGCCAGGGCTTGAGGGATGGGGACTGTCTGGTCGCAGCCTGTCACTGGTAAGCCACTTTGTTGTTGTTGCTTCTTAACCATTGCCCAGTTTATGAATCATTGTTTCTGCTTGCTTTAGAAGGAGTCATTCTCAACTTTTATTTTTCAGATTGAATGTGTGCTGGCTTTTTATGTAACTCTTTAGTGTTTTATCTGCTTCATGAAAATAACTCATTCATTTCAAACATCTATAAACAAATGATGTAGAAAATAAATGTGTTTCTGTAATTCACTCTTCAGGGGTAGCCAGTTTTCCCCTATATCATTCTACAGTGATAATGCAGATACAAATATCTTCTCTTCCTCCTCCTCCTCCTCCTCCTCATTATTAACCTATATAATAAAAGGCGAATATGCAAATCCACCAAACAGTGGAACAACCAGTCACTATGACAAGCACTGACCACCAGGGGGCAGATGCTCAATGCAGGAGCTTCCCCCTGGCGGTCAATGCGTTCCCACAAGGGGAGCACAGCTCAGCCAGAAGTTGGGCTATGGGAGCAGGCCTAAGCCATCAGTTGGACATCCCCCTAGGGTTCATGGACTGCGAGAGGGTGCAGGCTGGGCTGAGGACACCTCCCCCCACACCGAGTGCATGAATTTCATGCACCGGGCCTCTAGTTATTATTATAATAAACATTGCAATGCTAAACACACTGTTCCAGAATTAACTTTTTCACTCAGCTGTTTCCTGTGGATAACCCTCCGGCTCACAGGCCAGCAGTCCACTCTACGCCATGCCAGGCATGGAGATGTTTTCTCCTAGAAGTGGCAGTGACATTGCTTGCCAGCATTCACTTCACTATGAAGTGATGATGAATATCTTTGAACACACAGCTTTGTTCGTCCAACACACCTGTCCACTTTCTCTTCCTTCGTCTAAAGACACGTTGCTGCTGCAGACTAGCTGATGTCACAGCCAGAGGAAACCCTTCCCTTGCTAACGTCCACTGCCCCTTGGATATGAAAACCCAAGCATCGTTTGTTCATTCATTAGCCTTTTTCACCAAACACTGAGTTGGCATCTAAGAAGCGCCATCTATCATTCTAAACACTGTGAAGAAATACACAAGAGGTCTCTGCTCGTATGACCAAATTTTTTATTGGAGGAAAACAGAAAATAAAATAAAAATAGAGGGTTTTAGTGATGACAAGTTGAAGCCATCCACAGGAAATTAAGGGAAGGGCTTTCCAAAGGAAGGGCCTTGCAGGGCAATGGGAGGAGTGGTGTTTTATTAAGTGTTATGAGAGCCATTGGAGGGATGTGAGCAGAGGAGTGACAGGTGTAACGTATGCTTTAGTGGTGACCACTCTGTCGCTGGGTCGGAATTATCTCGGGTGGAGGGAGGCCAGAGACCAGGGGGCTGCTGGTGTCCAGGTGAGAGTGTCTCCATGGCGAGCAGGGAGTGCAAGGGCTCAAAGATCCAGGCAGTATAGCTCTGAGTCTCAGAATAAACATCTAATGGACTCAAAGGGTCAGTCAGTGGCAATCCCTCACGATTAAAATCAGCAGGTAAAAGAGAAGCAAAGATCAAGACAGAGGCCACATCAAACAGCCAGAGCCAACAAGGAATCAGTCTGAAGAGGCTGGGACCCTCCAGGCTGCTGAGTCATTAAGGGTCAAAGTACCAAAGAGAACAGGGAGCAGGCTATTGACTTAACAGAGGCCTCCGACCTGCGCAGGCCTTTCATCTCTGGGCAGCAGAGACCCTGGAGGTCGGCTCCACCCCTTCAGCATCTCTCTGTGGGCTCAGAGAAACAACGCAGGACTTCACAGTGATCTCTGGCCTCTCACAGGCAGGAAATGATATTCATAAATCTGAGATGTCTATGGGTCCTGGTCAGAATGAAGGTCAGTGTTAGGGTTAACATCTTCAAAGTCCTGCTGGATCAGCCCACTTGCTGTTTTCAACATGGCATCTGGCATCTGTGTTTCATCGGCTCAACTAACTTGGCACTCACACCAGGAACCTGGCACCTGGTCATTTGAATGAATAACTTGAGTTGGGCAGAAGTGGAAGAATTGCCACATTCTAAGGGCAAGTTCATGATTTAGCGTTCTAGTTCCAGAGGTTTAGCTGCAGAAATCCTTATGCCAAGATGTCCAAGAAACTTTTTTCCTTAATCCTCACCTGAGGATATTTTTTCCATTTGCTTTTCAGAGAAAGTGGAAGGGAGGGAGGACAGGGAAGGAGGGCGGGGGGGGGGGGGAGAGGGAGAGAGAAACATCAGCGTCAAAGAGACACATTGATTGGTTGCCTCCTGCGCATGCCCCGACATGGGCTGGGTAGGACCCTGCCACTGAGGTACATGCCCTTGGCTGGTAATCAAACTCACCGCCCTTCAGTCTGCAGACCAATGCTCTACCCACTGGGCAAAACCACCAGGGCGCAAGAAACATTTTTGAGTGCATTTTCCCAGTCTTGAATACAACACAATATAAAGTTATACATACCAGACTATGTGTTTAAATGTAGGTCTGAGCTTAGGTAGAATCTGGGAGAAGGAACTCCATATGTTATCTTATATAAGTTTGTATTAGGTTGAATCATGTGAAATTTTCGGTTTTGTAGGTAGAAAATGACTCAAGATTGGCAACTGCACATGGTTAATTCTAAAAAGGTTGAAGTTTTGAAGAGGCAGGGTAGGTTGCTAAAGTATCTCAAAGCCCGTCTCTGCTTCTTCCCATCTGCTTAGAATTGAATCACACCTTGTGTCTCAGTTTGTTGGTTCGAAAAAATGGGGATAATAATAGTCCTTAGCTCAGAGTGCTGCTCAGTGAATTAGACGAGTTACATATGAAGTACTGACAACCGTGCCAGTACAAGCCTTCAATAGATGGCGGCTATTACTTTATCAAAGAACCTATTACCCTTTGAAATAAAAATAAAAGAGAAGGATTTTCCTAGAGTATCCTAGAACAACTCTTTCCTTCTAGTTGTGAAACAAAACTCCTGGTGAGTCCTCTTCTGAGGACTGCCCATAGTCTAGGAAATAGGCCTTGAACCCTTGGCTGCATGTGGAGACAAAATGGTGCTGGGCACGAAGACATTTCATTGCGTGGACTGACTCCATCCACTGACTAGTTCCCTTTGTTTTCTCAGATGACTGATCTCCCTCCGCCCACTACTTCATCATTATTTATTTTCATGTCATCTTAGAGAGAGAGAGAGAGAGAGAGAGAGAGAGAGAGAGAGAGAGAGAGAGAGAGAGAGAGAGAGAGAGAGAGAGAGAGAGAGAGAGAGAGAGAGAGAGATATTGATTTGTTGTTCCACTTATTTGTGCATTCATTGGTTGATTCTTGTATATATCCTGACTGGGGATCGAACCCTCAACCTTGGTGTAACAAGACGACACTCCAACCACTGAGCTCCCGGCCAGGGCCTACCAATGTTTTCTGTAAAGTCATTCATGCTTTTCTTTACCTCTTTGTGCGGTGCTCTAAATATAACCACGGAAACAAAACAATGCAGTTCCACAACAAATGCAGTTCCAAACCCGGCCGGGCAGGCAGAACTCTACGGCAGGTCCTGAGTCAACTGCTGTCTCTTGTCTGCATGTTCTATGAAATAGCCATGGCTCCCACAATAGAAAGGGAGGGACCCTGATTAAAGGTATGCATTGCTTTAAAGGGGAATTAAGAGTGATGCGAAGGTTTGCACTAAACCGGACCAGGCAAGGACATTCAAGAAGAGTTGCCTGGGTGGTGTGCAGTCTGAACGCCCAGCTTCTGAGTCTGCAATGACTCACTTGTTCATGAAAGAAATTGCTCTCTTGGCTAATTGTTTCATCCATCAGCCAGTTCCCTTTCCCCCTGCGAAGGAGTAACAGGACTATGTTGCAAGGGTTGGGAATGGGGTGGGGTGGAGAGGTAATTAGAGGTATTTAGAAATACATATACAAGTGAAACATGAAAACTAGCCAAGAGGTTTGAAGCACTAAATTTGGAGTTATTTTCTTTAGAATCACTGAAAAACAATAATAATTAAAATATTTACTAAGTGCCCCCTCCAGGCCAAATATAGTTGGAGACAGGAGTGAATGGTGGTAAATAAGGCAGGCAGAGGCCCATCCATATGGTCTCATGTTCTAGTGGTGGAAGTAGGAAAAGAAATCAAACACACAAATAATTATGATAATTGCAACTTCTAAAAATCCTATAGAGGAAACAATTGGGAAAGGGGGCAGGGCAGTGTCATAAGGTTAACTTGAGGTCAGGAAAGATGTCTCTAGGAGGTGACATTTGAGCTGAGACTTGAAGGTGAGCCAGCATGGGGGGGCGGAGAGGAGGAGGGAGGGAAGGGGAGCAGTCTAGGCAGAGAGTGACCAGCTTGCCAAATCCCTGAACTGTAAATGGCTTGTATGGGAGAAACAGAAAGGAGTCCAGAGGCTAATGCGAGTGGTTACGGTTACGTAACTTACTATGAGCGTATTGATTCTCAGGACCAGAATGGAATCTGTAAGAAAATCAGAGCCAAAGAGGAACCTTCGCTCACTTCAGGTCACTCAACTCTTGGTTGAGAACAAAGCAAAGCCCTGGGGAAAACCCAACACACCTAACTTGCTGGCAAAGGACCTTGTTTCTGTATCGCTGATACAATTGTAATAAGCTGGTTATTATCTAACAGGAAAGGAGGAAAGAAAAGACCAGACAGATGCATGCCCAGTAAGGTCTGAGCAGCGTGGGAAGGTGCTTGCCTGTCAATCACACCTGGAAGCCAGTCAGTGGCCAGAATAGGCGTGGCCACTGCAATTGTGCAAAACCTGAATATTTAGAACTTCCAAACAAAGGAAGTTCCCTCTCTTCTCTCTCTGGCGTGTTGGGTTCCCTGCTCTCCTGTGGCAGGGACATGTGCTCCCCTGTGCCCATGTGGTGCGCAGCCGAATTGGACTCCACACGTGGACTGAGGGACTTCAATTAGCTTGGATGCTGAATTGCATCCGGCTGCAACATGGAATGGAAGCTCAGGACACGGGCCCTTCTTCTGGCTCTGCTGGGTCCCTCGTTGCACCTTTTGAAGGACTGGCTTAAGGGGCAGGAGACTTTGGAACCTGAGAAATGGAACAACTCAAATAAAGCCTTCTTCCACATCCCATTTCCCGTGGGAGCCTTTGAAATGCTTATGTCAGCAGTACCCCAAGAACCTCACTCCCACTCGTGTCTGGGCGATCTGGCCCATGAATTCCTCCTGCAACATCGTCACAATGAAGCACCCTAAATGAAGGCAATGGTGTATTTCGGCAGCTCATCTCCAGTTGGGTCTGCATAGCTTTTTCGGTGTGCCAGCTTTGGAGTCATATGGGGTGCTTGATGTAACCTGGCTCTCACTCACCTTTAGTCTTCAAGTGCCCCATTTCCTTTCAGAGCCTCATCTGTAGGGTCTTCTGGGGTTTCTGCTGCACCACACAAGTCGTCAGGCAGGGTATACACCTGCTTGGCACTGAGAATCATGCGGATGTTGACTATCATCACCATTATTATCATTATTATTTTGTCAATATCCTCTCTGCCTTTGAATTAATAGTCTCCATTCTGGCAGAATGTACTCCATAGCATTTTGCATTTTATCTACCAGCGCAGAAGGGGCTAACGCATAACAAACAGCTTTCTAACCCAAACATTTGCTCATTTGTCACAGCATCAACTAGATATCAAGTATGGCACTAGGTTGGGAGAAAACAAAAATTTTAAAAGCAATGATGGATCGATTGGGTCATGGTCAGGGTCAGAGTCACTGTCAGCATCAGGGGATTAGTCCAGATCCATGATGTGTTAAGTAAGTGATACCAGCAAGTGAAGTAACCTCTCGGGGTCTCAAGATTCACACCCGAACAACGGGCAGAGTACCAGCCCACAGAGCACTGCTTTGATGGGCATGAAAGGGTGTGAGGGCTGGAAGCCCTGACTCCAGAGCCTGCAATGTGGTCCCAGCTCCAGAAGAACAGTTCACAGCAGCCCTGGCTCTCTACAAGCAATCATCTGAGGAGGTGGAAGCAACAGGTAAGCAATTTGAAGAGGTTCATTGCCAATTAAGCCTAGTGAGGACACCAATTCCTGCCTCCCCAGCCTCCACTGCATGGTTCTCAACCTTGGCTGCACATTAGAATCACCCGGGAATCTTTTTAAAATCCTGATTTCTGGGCCTCATCCTCCGGAAATTCTGTTTTTTTGTTATGGGGTGGAGCCGAAACATTAGTAACAAAGAAACAGAATTCCCAGAGGATGAGGCCCAGAAATCAGGATTTTAAAAAGATTCCCGGGTGATTCTAATGTGCAGCCAAGGTTGAGAACCACTGCTCCACAGGAAAGGTCTCACAGAGATCCTGGGGTTGGTGCTGAAAGTGTGCATAGGAGTTTTCTGGATCGATGGGGAGCACTCCAGGTAGCCAAAGTGGCACCTGTGAAAGCACAGAAGCCTGGAACAAAATGGCTGATTGGGGGAATGGTAAATAGCCTGAAACAGCTGTTTTGTGCATTTGAGGGTGGGAGAATGGATACTGAGAATAAGGCAGAAGAGGTTGTAACTCCTTCCTAACGAGGGTGTGCTTGCCACGCTCATAACCCCTGGATTGTCCTGCGCTGGCCTCAGGTCACTGTCCAAAAAGACTTCCCGTCCTGAGCGAACTTTCTCTTTTCTTCCCAAAGGCTGAGAATGAAATGAAAATGTTGTGTCAACAGCTGAATGTATAGCTGTCCCTGTGGAGATCAGATGTCCAAGCCTAAGCACCCAAGCACTCATGGGATTGGATTCCCACACCCATCCAGGGTCCCAGCCTTGGCCAGGCTCCCCACCCCCATCAGTACCGCAGTGGCATTCAAATGCATTAGGTGATGTTTGATGCCTGAAACATTATTTTAGAAAAATCCCAAGAAGGTACCATTGTGTTTGTAGCCAATGCACAAGACGCAAGGCCGAAGTTATCCTCAGGCAGAGAACCGGGACTTCATCGGGGTTAGTGCAATTACTCAGGCATGTCAGAATGAGAAGCAGCAAAACCCTCCCCGAATGGGGAGCGAGGATGGCTAGCATCCTCACCGTGACATAGGCAGCCATTCAGCAGACACGACCCAGGATCCACGCACGACACCTTCTTGAATTTAATGATCTAATTTAAGGGCTGACAAACATACCGTTTTTCCAAGGGGCTAGGAATGCCCCCCCCCTTTCCACAACCAAAGTAATTATCCCCCCAACTTGAAGCAATAGGAGTGAAAGCACTTTTTGTTTCTCCAATCCTCCAGTCGAAGCCCCAGGCTAAGAATATTTTTGCAAAGCATTGTTCATGCATGGTGGCATAGAATTTCATTTGCCGGGTTTCGAGTATTAAGAGCACAACACAAAATCTAAGCAATTTTAGACATGTGTCAATCTCAAATGAAAAAAGGCTTTGTGCTGGCACAGGATGTCAGTGCTTGAATTAAAGAGATGGAGAATTTCCCGGAGCGAGAGCCACACATGCTGACATAATACATTGTTAAGGCTCCGTATTATGATACAACCAATGTGTTTTAATAATTTATTGGTATTTATTTAACACACAATACTGTCATGTCAAATCTAAACCAAGAGGTCTAGGTTCCCCATTGAATCGTGTACATGGTTCTTATCAGCATCATCAGATGCTTTCTCAGAAAAGTCTCCTGTGTGTGATGAAATTAGGAAAGGGTGTTTTTCTAAATTTCATTAGAATGGCATTCTGATACCACCTTCCTCGGATCTCAATGGGAACTTGCTGGAATGATTGAATTTGGCTTTCTCTTTTTCCATCTTCATCTATCAGACTTTATCTCCCAAAGAAATCACTGATTTAAGAGTTAATCTCATTTGAACACTTAGTCAAAACCTAGCCAGCAAAGAGAGTGCTATAGGCTAACACAGAAACCTGCCGGATATAGAATCTAGGTTGGATTTTTCTGGACTGCCTTAATCATTCATTCATCTGCTCAAAAATTCATTCATCTTTATTTCATCATTGCCTAACGAGGATAACGAAGACTGTCCAAAATCTTTTTTTTTTCCAACTGAGTATTTGATAATTATTAACTAATAATAATGTCAACAATAAGCTTAATGACAGGTATTCTCTCTAGAACAGCGGTTCTCAACCTGTGAGTCGCGACCCCTTTGGGGGTCGAACGACCCTTTCACAGGGGTCGGCT
>NW_006297821.1:976477-979657 GCF_000327345.1 Myotis davidii
TAGAGATTTACCTCTTAATTATACTTGCGGTAGGACAGATGAACTCCCCCTGGAACTTAAGCTTTGGTTTACAGTTTTCAAATCCCAGGAGTGAGGAGAAGCTATCTTTATGTAAAAATAATCGGACTTTTTTTAAGAGCCTCGTATGGCAAGATGAAGAGAGAAGAAAGCTGACAGGATTTAGTGTGACATCAGTGAATCTCAAAGGGACTCCACACCACAGAGAATGCTGCTCCGGATGTGCACTGCTTTTATGGAGGTGACAGGCCTGGCCTGGCAGGTACTAGGAACACCCAGGACAGACTAGAAATGTCTCAAACTACTAACAGGTACCACACAAGATATGAAAGCATCTGTCTGGAAGCGGGTGGCTCCTCAAAACGGGCTTAGACCTGTTTGAAGTTCCTGTTTCTTTAACAGGCCCATCCTCCTTCCTTGTGGAACATAGAATGTACAAACATTTTAAAAGCTAAATGGTTTTATTTTAGTCAGGAATAATATCTTGTTTCACTGATAGAAACCCAACTCAAACTAGCCGGAGCTTTTAAAAAGTGAGGGCATAGACTGCCTCCTGAAGCTTCAGGCACAGCTAAACCCAGGTGTCAGAGAGCGACAGGGGAACCCGTAGCTCTGTTTCTTTCCTCTGAACGGGCTCCAGTCTTTCCCACGTGGAACTCCAGAAGCATTAAACTTAACCAGTGGTCAACTTTAAACCCCGTGGAGCAAGAACCTCTCGGTTATGGGTTGAATGATGAATGATGTGTGCGTCCCTCTCTCTTCCCCCTGCCCCCCCCCCCACCCCAATATAGGTTGAAGTCCTAAGCCTCCGGACCTCAGAATTATCAACTTCTTTGCAAAGAGAGTCACTGCAGATGTAAGTAGTTAAGATGAGGTCATACTGGAACAGGCAGGGCCCCTAATTCAGTATGACTGGCATCTCTATAAAAAGGGGAAAGTTAGACAAACACACAGGGAAAAGGCCACATAAATAGTGAGCTTTACTGCCACAAGTCAAGGAACTCCCAGAAGTTAGGAGAGGGGCCTGGAACAGAACTTCCCTAGCACTTTCCAAGAGAACGTGGCCCTGCCGACACCTTGATTTTTGACATCTCGCCTCCAGGACCGAGAGATTATAAATCTCCGTGTGTAGTAGTCTGTTCTCACAGCAGCCTGGGAACCCCACACACCCTCCTTTCCAAAGCTTCCACTCGGAACTCGAGGTTCACGCCCAGTGCTTCCATTTGGGCCACATCCATCTCCGTGGCCAGGGGGATGGTGCCCACTCCCAGAGTTGGGGTTGGAGCCAGTCCTACCCTGTGTGTGTGTGCCAAAAGCGAGCAAAGGGCGGTTCTCCAAATAAAGGTCAAAGTGCTGCGGCCCACGAAGGGAGGCCGGCAGACACAAAAGATGTCTGCTAGCCATGAATTTATCTGGGAAAAATGAGGTTACTGCAGCTCAGATTGCTCTCTGCCCGAATAATCATCACGTCCTGCTCCACAGGCCTGACAGGCACCCACTCCTCAGTCTTGGACCGAACCGTTTCTGTGATGCCTTTCCCCAGCCCCTCCCATAGAATTCAGAATCACCCTCCTCCCGCCATGTGGCTCTTTGCGATCATAACATAGTAGCCTCTTTAGAGTGCTGATGATGTGTCTCCTGCCAGAGCTCCATGTGATTTAACTCATTTAACCCTGATATAACCCAACGAAGTAGATACTCTATTAGCCCGATTTACAGGAGAGGAAATTGAGGACCAGAGAGGTTAAGTAACTTTCCCAAGGCTAATTTCCTCAGCGAATAGGTGTTAAGTGCCAGAACTGAGATTTGAATCAAATCAATTTAGCCCCAGAGCCCATGTTTTATTTTTGTTGTTGTTGTTGTTTTTACCAGTTCATTATAATGTATCAAATAATTCATATTCTTTACTTCTGTCTCTTTCTATGACACAAGTGGTTCCCAAATATGGAACATGGATCGCTGGTGGAATTCACAATGATTTTAGATTTTTTATTTTTGAAATTGTTTTTTTAAATATATTTTTATTGTTGATAGTATTATAGATATCTCCCATTCTCCCCCTCCCTTCCCCCTTTTAGTCCCTACCCCCACCAAGTCTTCACCAGCCTATTGTCCATGTCCATGGATATGCATATAAGTATATAAGTTCTTTGGTTTATCTCTTCTTGTCCCCACAACCCCACATCTAGTTATGTCAGTCTGTTCTATGCCTCCATGTTTGGGTCTTATTTTGTTGGTCCATTTATTTTGTTCATTAGATTCTACAAATAAGTGAGATCATGTGATATTTATCTTTCTCAGATTGGTGATTTTTCAGTGGTTCTCAACCTTCCTAATGCCGCGACCCTTTAATACAGTTCCTCATGTTGTGGTGACCCCCAACCATAAAATTATTTTTGTTGCTACTTCATAACTATAATTTTGCTACTGTTATGAATCTTAATGTAAATATCTGATATGCAGGATGTATTTTCATTATTCGCGACCCCCAGGTTGAGAACCGCTGTTTTAGATTTTAAGATATATTAAAAAGCTATTGCCCTAGTTGGTTTGCTAAGTGGTTAGAGCATTGGCCCACTAACTGAAGGGTCTCAGGTTCGATTCAGGTCAAAGGCAGGTACTTAGGTTCCAGGCTTGATCCTTGGCCCTGGTTGGGGCACATGCAGAAGGCAACCAATTGACATGTCTCTCTCATATCAATGTTTCTCTCTCTCTGTCTCTTCCCCTCCCTTCCATTCTCTCTAAAAATCAATGGTAGAAATATTCTCAGATAAGAATTAACAAAAGAAGCTATTAGTAGTCCTAGGTTATATATTTGTTTTATGGGCATCTTCTCTTTCTGGCAACAGACACTCTTTTCACCCCAGAGGTACTATATACACTGTCCTTTTAAGTACATTGATTTCAGTAAAAGAAGCTGATTGAAGATATGATAAGAATATTCTAGTACACATAGCATGTAAATATGCAGAAAATCTTGACAGTAATATAGAAAAAAATGAAGCTTAAAACCCAGGAACTTACCTAGACTCTAAGCTCTGTGAGGAATATGGTGTGTCTGCTGAATTCTTAGTGGTAGTGACCAGGACAGTGACCAGCATATAGCAGACACTCATTAAACACTGGATGCATCATTTTGTATTGATTTGGTTTATGCCCACA
>NW_006297821.1:980150-1026868 GCF_000327345.1 Myotis davidii
ATGTTCCTTCTTTCTTTACTTTTCTGCTCAATGTGCATTGTAATGGGCTTGTTGAAAAGATGAAATGAGTTAATGTACATAAAGCATTGAGTTGACTATTGGGTAAGCACTTAGTTATAATAGGTGTTGTTATTATTGCCATTACTAATACTGTTGATTGAAACTCATGTTCTCTTAGATATCGTAGGAGATGAAAAGCTCCTCTATACTGTCATCAATGTAAAAGACATCATTGCATTTAACCTTGTTTCAGGTCAGGCCTACAAGGATGCAGAGTCTGCAGCTGAGATTAATGTGAAAGTTTGTTAGGAGCGCTCTTGATTTTAACAACTTTGGGAGAGGAAAGGGGAAGTAGGCTTGGCTAGACAGAGAATTTGAACTGGTCGCAGTCATAGTGGCCCCAGCTAAAGCCATAGAAAGCTCTGAACTGTGATGACCTTTCAGAATTGTCATATGTTGGGGCAAAAGGGGCTGGATTTTTAATGCTCTCATCCTACAGTTATTTGATTCACATTGCTGCCTGAAATTTGCAACTTCAGTAGAATTTTCTCTTTACCTGAGGCCAACCCACAGTGAGAGCTCAGAGTTATTGGGTGTTAACCTCCTTGAAGCTGGTGAAATTGGGGGGTGCAGTAAACTCTCTACTACAGTCCACCCCTTGATTTCAGGGCAAATTTATATAAATTCTGGGAGAAGTAGCTGTAGAAGTCTGGGGGACCACTGTGCCTTGGAAAATCTAGAGGGAGATTAGTGGGATAAACCAGCTGCCTGTAGCTGCTTTTAAAGTCACAACTGACCCTCACTGTTTCCTGTCTAGTCTTAGATTTTCTTACCCTCAGCCAGCATTTCTGCTAGTTTAGATGACATGACCCAGACTCTAACGTTTGAGGCGGGTCTAAGCCCCTAGTCACCTTGACCTTCTCAGTCAGGACAGTGACTCCCTATCTGTGAGAACCTTGACATGAGAAGTTCAAAGTGCCCAAATGGAAGCCAAATCTTAAATTTGTTGTTTAAGATAGGCAAGGGGGGGGTGTTCTATAATTTCCTACATTGAACAGATATTGGCTCCAAGTTGCACTCAGAAAGGAAGTATGACCTTGGGTCAGGTGGTTTTTAGTGGTGAATTGGTAAATTGTTAACAATCGACCATTTGGGGGTGAAAAGCCTGATTTGTCGTGTTTATCCATTTCCATGATGTAGATAGATAAGCAGTTGGAAAACTGCAGCATGCTGGCCCACCACCTGACTTTGTAAATAATGTTTTACTGGAAGACAGCCACATAATGTGCTTACATATTGTCTATGGTTGCTTTTTTGCCACAATGACAGAGTTGAGTAAATGCAACAGAGACTATTGCAAACCCAGGAATTTTCACTATTGGGGGCCATTTAAAGAAAATTTGTTGAGCCCTTGTATAAATTCACCCACCACATCTGATTTCAAGTTATCAGTGAAGCTCAGAGCTGAAAAATGATGCTCACTATTAGCCCTCATAACCTAGTATGAGCCAGTTGTAGAATATCACATTGGCTGAAGTCAATGTCCACATTGGGTAGAGAGCTGAGCCTGGCATTGGGCAGCACTCCCAGCAGAAATCTGCGTGGTACAGCACAGCATTCATTAATATTCCCATAGATTTCCTTTATAGAGGTACTCTCATTATAACCATCTTCCAGATCAGAAAACTGAGGCCAAAAGTGCTAAGAGCACTTTGTCCTAAATCATAAAGCTAGTTAATAGTGTCGCTAAGTTTCAGATGCCAATTCAGTAACATTCTATATCTCCTATGCAGCTGTCAGGCTTAATTTTACCATCCAATACCATTCATTCATTCAATCAACTAACTACTATTCAGTAAATGTGCTATGTGCCAGGCATTATGATACAGCAAGTAGCAAGATACAAGCCAATAACGTCTGGATTTCTAGTATGTTTGCCTATTTGAATGTCTAAATCTATCATCTCCAAATTTAGCTCCAAAGCTGGACCACTACAGTGTTCACTGAATTTGGCTTGTACATGCAGCAACAGACCATTTGTTCAACTGGTAATTACTAAGCGCCTACTATATGATCAGTCTTGTTCCATTTCCTGAGAATACAGAGATGAAAAAGAGGACAAGATCCCTGCCTTCATGTAGCTTACATTATAATGTAGTCTGGATGCTCAGGACCTTCTAAGTCTATAGCTCAGAAGCCAGCTATCGCAGAAAGATGGGTTTTCAAAGGAAGTCAACTCACCTGCTTGGAAGAGAGATTGCCTTGCACTTGTTGAGCAGAAGCAGAAGGAGGAGAAATGAGCTTTTCCATCTGACCCTAAAAGGCTGGCCTAGTGTATCATCCATGAACAAAAGCTACATGAAGAGAGAAGGAAGGAATGCACCCATTTTGGGGGCCAGATGACCTAGAAAAAAGAAAGATGGGGTCTATGACAGGCTAATGATGACCCCTACCTTACTTTAGATCAGTTTAGATGTTGATATAACATGGCAGAAACAATGTCTAGCTCTTAAATCGGAACATAGTAAGTATGCAATTAAGTCTTATGGATTGTTTAAGTCCAATAGTCTCACTTATACTTTGATAAATGTCAGCACCGAAGAATCATCATAAAAGTCAGGTAAGCCTCCTTCTGTTCTGGGTCAATTTAGAGAGTCTAGAGCTTTTTTCTGTTTTGATAATTATAGTATCACTAATATCAATAAGTATTTTGAGGGGAATGCTTTGCAGTTGTCTGGGTCACCCCCACTGTGTGCCTTGTTAAAATTACATGGCGTCTTCCTGGATGGAAAACCTCTGTTTATAAGATGTCCTATTATCATGCTTCGTGATGGATGGGCTGTGTTTATTTGTTTCTTTCCGGGCTGTCTTTAAAAGATGATCTAAGGTTAATGGTGGAAATGCTACCAAAATAAATGGTTTCATGTAGTCAAATATTTCATCTGAGCACTCTGTTTCAGGAAACTTGGGAAGAAAACAAATGAATATTTTTGGAGTGTTTAAATTCATTCCTTAACTTTAGTGCTGCTAAGGTTTCTGAGATATGTTAAAAATATATTTTTCAAGTTACCCACAAAGTCCACAATGCTTCCACTGACACGTCAATTAGAATATTACACATATTTTCTTCTGGAAAATCCTCAAAAGGATGTAGAAGATGATTTCAGATGCCTGCAGAAAATTGGCCATTTTCCACATGAAATGGCTCCGTAGAGTCATAATGGTTCATGAGAGTGATATTCACCAGACCTGGTTGAAAACAGTTCCTTAAATTGACATCTTGTTCTGAAAATAAGCAGATGTAATATTTGCCACTAATCCGTACAAGTTTGGATGCTTTTAGAAAAACAAAACAAAACATGAGGCCATGTGGGTAAGATATAGAACTTTTCTTTGGTGTCCTAGGCTCTGACCTAGGTCAGGCTTAGTTCAGAATTGCTCTCAGCTCCCATGGGGCTCTCTCTCACTTTGGATCAAAGTTCTGTGGTAAACTGCCGCTCCTCATGCGGGATGAAGTCATTATCATTCCCCCCCCCTCTTGGAAACGCTTTGGAATTCTCCTAAGAATCTCCTTTAGGTCCAGCTAAGTACAGAGGCCCGTCTGACAGCTGTCGCCTTCCTGAAAGGATGCATATAGCCAGAATATTTTGCAAATGCCAACGTCATTTTCTGTCTTGTAGTCAACATTACTTTGGAGGGAACAGAGATTTAAACTTCAAGAATGGGCTTAAATGACAGCCAGAGAAGAGAAGTAGTCTATACTTTAAGACATTCAAGATCAATATGTTTTATTTAAAAAGAAGATTGCTATACACCAAACCCTGGCATCACAAAGAGAGTGCATTTTCCTTCTAGTCTTTCTGGTGAACTCCAGCACGAGAAGTTATGCTTCTGACTCTTTTAAACTTAACTTTGTTGTCATTTTCTAAACTTGGAGTTACAGTAGTTGTAGAGGAAAGGTCCAAAATTGACTTAAAGGGGTAAGAAGACCCGCTAGCAATTGAGATTCCACTGGGAAAGTTTCCTATGAAAGGTACTTGTTGGCTGCTTGAAGGGTTATATCTACCTTGGTCTCTTAATTCATTACTTAATATAAAATAAATTGAATTGCTTTTCATAATTATAAGAGTAACTTTTTCTCTTTTGAGGTTAGAAAATATAGACAATAGAAAAGAAAGGAGAAAATAGTCACAGTTTAAGCTGCTTGCTTATAACAACAATTTTAAAATTTGTATGACTCTACAGGTTTATATTTGTTTGTTTAACAAAATACATATTGATTTTCTATAGCCAGTGCTTTTCTTAGTAGCAATAGAAGCACCTACAAGGGGCTGCCTTCATGGACCATTCTGATGGAAGAGACAAAAAGTAAACAAGTAAATACGTTGATAAATAAAACAAAAACAGGCGTCTGTAAGCAACCAAAAAAATTGTTCATGGCCCAGCTGGTGTGACTCAGTGGTTGAGTGTTGACCTATGAACCAGGAGGTCACAGTTTGATCCCCAGTCAGGGCACATGCCCGGGTTGTGGCTTGATCCTCAGTAGGGGGGCATGCAGGAGATAATTGATCAATGATTCTCTCATCATTGATGTTTCTATCTCTCTCTCACTTTCCCTTCCTTGCCAAAATCATTAATAATATATTTTTAAAAAATGGTTCATGGAATGAAGATGATAGAGCGTGGGATATTTGAACAGAAACTAGAAAGGCCGAAGCTCTTAGGCTATGTCAAGAGCTAGGAAAAGAAGCTTCCAGGCAGAGGAAACAGCAAGTGCAAAGGCAGGGAAGACGGAGACGATGCTGGCGGTTCAGGGAAAAGCAGACTCCCGGTCGGAGGGTGGGGAGTGGAAAGACATGAAGTTACTTGAACTGAGAGGCAGAGGCCAGTTCAGATGGGGCTTCGCAGGCCACAGGAAGGGGTTTGGATTTCACTGGGATCTGATTTGCTGTTCACAAGCTCAGCATGGTTGTCGTGTGAAGACCTGACGTTAGAGGAGCAACAAAGGCAGCAGGAACGTGTCCATGGGAGAGGCAGGCATGTGAGCCAGCAGCGACGACCTTGGGAAGTGGTCTCTGGGGAATTTGATGCTTTGGCGGTAGGGCCTGCCCGCCTCTGCATGGTCCCTGGGACTCTCAGATGGGCAAGTTCATGTCAGAACTGGAAACTGACCCAGACATTGCCACATGCAGTCTTACACCAAAGCCCAGGAGTCGCCCTCCCTCCCCCCATCCTTTAACTGGGGTAAATTTGGTAGAAAAAGCAACAGCTGCCCAACCCACCTCCTTTCTGTGTGGATTTGTCCACTTTGCCCAGCACACTCCTTTTTGCCACTAACCTCTGTTGGCTCAGGTTGGTCAGCTTCCTCTAGAAACAAAGGGCAGAGGATGAACAGACATTCCAGAAAAAAGTATCTTTTTTAGAATCACAGACGTAGATGTTCAATCAAAGATGCTTAGGCTTTGAGGTGAATTAAGTAATACCAGTAGTACTCACAGGGACACCTAGAGAATGTTCTAGAACAGGGGTCACGTGTGTGTGTGTGTGTGTGTGTGTGTGTGTGTGTAATAAATTTTGACTGGGACACAGCCATGCCCATTTGTTTACACATCCTCTCTGGTTGCTTTGCCACTGCAGTGCCAGTTAAGTAGTTGTGACAGAGACCGTATGGCCCCAAACAGTTACTATCTGGCCTCTTACAGACAACATTGCTACTCCTTGTTCCAGATCCTCAGTTCTTCACAGAGTTTAATGCACCAGGAATCGCCGGGGGCTCTAGTTATGACTGGTCTTAAGTCGCGTTTCGAGGAGGGAGGTTATAGAGGAGCTCTGTCCCCAAGAACCTGGCAGCAGTGGACCGTTCTGCAGCCACACTGCTCAGCATGGCCGCCACCAGGTGCATGTGTCTGTGGGACACGTGAAAAGGGGCCAGTGCAATGGGGGACCTTGACACTTTATTTAATTTCACATATTTTGAATTTAAACAGTCACACATGGCCAGTGGCTACCTCACTGGACCGCTAAGTTTTAGAGAATAAATCCCAGGTTTGCTTGCTTGTTTCTAAGAAAACAAACAAACCATGCCTGGCTGGCTCAGGTTTCCCTCAGATATATATTTTTTTTCAGGTAAGTATTAGCATTACAAACAAGTTTAGAGGACATTAAGTCTTAGCTCACTCAGGAGGGAGGGGCCTCAGAGATACTGCAATCTGGCCTGAGTATAATGAACCCCTTTGTTACACTTAAATACCATCATACTATCTTATACACAGCAAAGCACCGAGATGTTTTATAGTAACAATGCAGCAGAGCGCAAACCTCAGACAACTCTGAAAAGGCGCTAATTATTATTATTAGTGTTTTGCGCTAACAATAAATGTCAAATGGAACCCAGAAAACAAATAACTACCTGTCACCAAGAGAATGAAAGGCAATTTTAGTAAAGTGAATTAAAACCCCAAACATCACCAAACCCCACCAGCGAGCAATGCCTAGGCGGTTTGGCGGAGGCCTGGGCGAATGCTGCTCCTGGGATGTCCTTGGGGGGAAGCACTGAGGGCAGGGCCGGCTCATTAGCATGCAGGGCCCTGGGAAGGGGCCAGCGCATCCTCAGAAGCAGGCCCTCCTCCACAGCCCACGACAATTGGAGACCATTAAGGCTAGGACTTTTTATTTATTGTCCGGGCTGCAGCCCGCATGAACGTTATCAGTGAAAAATTAAAGCCGGACAGCAGAGCGCGGATTTGTTTGCATGACATATTTCCCTTAGATTTTTCAAAGTGCATTCTGGGTGTCTCCCAAAGACTATTTTTTAAAAATAAATCGTACATTTTATTTTTTCAAACTTCATTTATCTTTGATATCTGATTGACATATTCAGGACAGTCTAATCCTTTCTGCTGAAGTGAGCTATGACAGTAGCTGCTACAGCAATCACCATCACAGAGCCGTCCCCACGAACGGGGGCTGCGGCTCCCCGTGAGCCGGAAGGAGGGTCTGCTGGGTTCTTTCTAGACACCAGGTGCTAGTGGGACCTGTCTCTTGGGTCAGCAGATAGATGAGGCTTAGAGGCTTGAATCAGCTCTCATTACTGCAGAATCATCAGAGAAACCAGGAGCCTCAGGAAGCAGGCGAGAGGCTGGCCTTGCCTCTCCAGTTTTCTTACTTTGTTATAACCACCGGGGCAGAAGGGGGATGTGAAGTTTAGATATTTAGCTTTGTTATCATGAGCAGCCTAGTTTATTCTACCCAGTCTGGGCTCCTCTCCCTCCCTCCCTCTTTCTTTCTCCCTCCCTTTCTTTTCCTCCTGACCTTTTTTTCAATGTTTGAATTGATGAAATAGTCACACAGTTGTTCTAAACTCAAAATTATTCAAAGTTATTCAGAGTAAAAAAGCCTTCTTCCCACCTTGCCTCTCAGCCTTCCTGAAACTGTTCACTTAGTCTCTTAATAATCACATATTTTTTGCCTACAAATAAATGCACAGGCATCCAAGCACACACATACACACACACACACACACACTTTTCCTCTTTTGTACACAAATGGAGATATATCACACACAGCATTTTTCACCTTGCTTTTTTTAAACCTAAAGTCTTTTATCTTTGGAGATCTTTTCATATCAGTTAATAAAGAACTTTGTCTTTTTTTTTTAAAATAAACAAATACGATGAACTCCAATACATGGCTACAGCATAATTTATTCATGAAGTGCCTTGAATCTAGAGGTGTTTAGGGAATTTCCAAACTTTTGCTTTTACCAACAGCCCTGCAGTAAATAACCTTGAATGCATGTCATTCCACACATGTGGGAGGGTATCTGAAGAATAAATACCTAGAAGTAGACTCACTGGGGCAAAGGGTAAGTGAGTTTGTAATTTGGATAAATATTGCCATTGCCCTGCCTATGAATGTCCATTGCCATCATTCATACACAAGGGCCTGTACCCATCCTCTCACCAAGGATATGACCACACTGTGAATTTTTGCAAATTAAAAAAGGAAAATTAACCTCCCAGGAAAAATTTCAATTTATATTTCTTTTGAGCCGGGTATTAAGTATCTTGTAATATTTGTATTTATAAAATACATTTATTCTTTGTAAACTGTCTATGCATAGTCTGTGCCTCTTTTTGCATTTGTCTTTTCCAATGGAAAGACTATACATACTAGGAAAAGTAGCACATAGCCTGTTTCATGAGAAACTTTTGTTCTCAGTGGTAAAAGACATGGGTTATTTGTATGAATATAGAAAAATTCTTTGATGTTTACTTATTCATGAGTTAAAACATATCAGTTGAACACCTCCTATATGTCAGCCACCGTATTGAGGGCTTTGCTGCCAGTTCTAATGGGGCAACAGACAATTAAGCAAGTGAGGTACCTGTGGGGTGAGCAGAGGGAAAGGCAGCTACCCTGCCCCATGGAGGGAAGCGGGGATCATAGAAGACTTCCTGATGGGTGCAATTTAGAAGCTGAAACCTGAAGAACAAGAGATGGTCAGGCAGGAAGAAAAGGTGGAATTCTGGAGAATGAGGGGAGTTTTAGGCCAAGACATAGCTTATGTGAAAGAGAGAAGAAAAATATCTGTGTGTCAGGGAAGTGATGAGAACGCAATATGATGGAGGCAGAGAAAGGGGGTGATGTTAGCCTTAATGAGGGGAAAAACTGGGTAGCTTGAGGGTGAGGACTACTATTTATTCACACAAATGCTGTGCAAGTGTTGGGGACATTGATGAATAAGACAAGTCCCTTCCTTTGTGGAGCTTAAATTTTAGAGGGGGCGGGGCAGAGATAATAAAGAAAAGAAAAAGAAACTAAAGAAGAATTCCTATTTTAGTGCTACGAAAGAAATACATGTGGCTGTTTTAGCAAATAAAAACAGGGTCTCCTTCAGATGGGGTGTTGGGCTTCTCTGAAGAAGTGACAGTCAAGCTGGGACAGTCTGAATAAAAAGAAATGCAGACATAGAAATCCTCACCGTGTCCAGTTCAGGTCTGGTGCTTGGTACCCGCCTGGGGGATGTTCATTTCAATGCTTTTTCTTTAAACAAGAAGAAATTAGCTTAATTTATACTCCAAGCTTTGCACAGACATGAGCAAGCTTTATGTCAAGTTTATAAAAGATAAGTTAAAGGGATTTCTGTATATTCCTAGAAAAATGACCTCCTCTGTTTTTCCCACCCCAGGCCAGGGCTATACATGCAGTAGCAAATTAGGAAGAACATCATGAATGGAACAAAAGCTCTGAAATTTGGCTCAGTGCTGCGAGTTGACTCCTATAGGCCTTGGGCTGGGTCTAGGACACACACCTTTCAGGCTAGAGGCTTTTTCAACCCTAATTCTTGGGGACACTTGGCATCTTTAATGTGGCCAGTTACCTTCCATCATGACCTGTCAGTGGCTTCCTCATTTTTTTTAGATCTGAAAGTAGGTTATTCTAATGTGCCTCAGATATGAAAAAGTAAAACAATAGGGTATTTGAAACACAGACAGGGGAAAAAAGGAATATGGTGAGGAAGTGCTCTCAGACTACAAAGCTCACCTTGGTGTATTGACATCACTGGTGTCTGAACCCCAAATTACTCAAAGATGAGAGAGAATAACAGAAGCAATGAAAACTCCAGGGTTGGGACAAATTGTAAGTTAAATTCCCAAAAGCAATTTACAACAACGTGTTACTATGCCAGGGATTTATGCTACAACCTTTCATATCTCACTAGAGGCCCAGGGCACGAAATTGTGCGTGGGTAGGGTCCCTAGGCCTAGCCTGCGATCCGGGCCATCTTCCGAACCCTCGCCAGTCCCCAGTCCTGCCTCACCACCACCCACCCGATTCCCCGTGGCTCCCTGTTCGCCATGCTGTGAGCCTGCGGGCAGGGGGGAGGGATTGAGAGGTGGTTAATGCACCTCATAGTAACTGGTTGAGTGGTTGTTCCAGTCATTATGCGTTATGGTCCTGGGCTTTTATTATATAGGATTTTAGTTGATTCTAACAACAACACACAGAATGGTGTGTATGATTTCCATTCTGTGGATGAGGAAGTTGTAGCATTAAAAATGTTAACAACCAGGATGAGGCCCCACTGTTGGCAAGTTGCTGAGCTAGAATTTAAGCCCAGGAGCCCTGTTGACTGCTCACCCTCAACCAAGCTTCCACAGAGAGTTAGAAGCCTATTGCCACTAGTGCCTGGGTCCACAAACATTCCCTGTAGGGGTGGCAGATAGAAACTACTTGCTACTTTGTGGTCCATAAGGTCTCTCCCATACACTCTACCGCTTTAGGACAAAAGCAGCCATAGACAGTGGCTATGTTTCAATAAAACTTTATCTATGGACCCTGAAATTTAAGTTTTATGTAATATGTATTACAATGAATCATTATTTTTACTTTCTATCAACCATGTAAAAATATAAACACGGGCCAAAAAAGAGTAGACAGTGGGCCAGACTGGCCATGAGCCATGGCTGGTGACCCCTGCTCTGGTCTGTAAGCTATGTGAGCCAAATGAACTGCTTCAACAACAGTCACTACTGATTCCCTGGTTCACTAACAATTTTGACCTGCAACTTTAGATAACTCTTAGTACAACTTACCAAGATGTATGTAGATATATAAAATATATGTTTTTATTGATATTAGAAAGAGAGAGGAACATGGATTGGCTGCCTCCTGGACACCCCCTACTGGGGATTGAGCCTGCAGCCCAGGCATGTGTGCTAATTGGGAATCGATTCAGTGACCCCTGGGTATATGGAATGACGTTCAACCAACTGAGCCACACTGGCCAGGGCACAACTTATCAAGATTTAACAATATGCATTAAAACTCTTGAATAATGTGCCTCACTTTTCTTAAAAAACCCACTTTGATAAATGTAAACAAAGCCAACAAGTATACAAAGACCTACATGCAAGGATGTTCTTGTACTGTTATTTATGGTAAGAACAAATTCACAACCCTAAATATGCAATAAATAGTGGATTGATAGAATATTACAATAAAAAGTGTGTGCTCATTAAAAATGATATGCAAATGCTGACTTATTGACACATAAAGACACTGATGAAGGGAAAACCACAAGTCACAAATATTAGGTGTCATGTGAGCCCAGTTGTACAATATACATAGGTATGTGTATATACACAAGAGGATACCAGAAAACTACCTGACAAAACCTTTATGTTGCTTGCTCCTGGATGAAAAGTTTATATAGAGTTTTATATATTTTTCTATATTTGTTAAAATTTATATTATTAGATGTTGATTTTTATCAGCACAAAAATACAGGTTATAAAAATGGAATAAAAAAAAAGATCACTTGGGAGGATCTCAGCCTTATGTCATGGGTAGAAGATTTCATCTAAAAATACAACTCCCCTCAGATCCTTGGAGTGTCTGGATGCTTTGTTTCCTCCTCTCCTGAGCTACACACTGAAACTTTTTCCTTCTCGTTGGATGGTTAAATGCATAACCTGCCTCCCCTCCTGCCTCATAACCTGCCATCTGTCTTCTTTCTGACCTGTTGGGGACTCACAGAGACATTCGTTCTCTCGGAAGCATGGCACTTGGGAACAGCATGGGTGGAGGCATGGAATTTTTATTGCCTTGCTTCTGTTTTTCTTCCTCCAAGTCCCCCTTTTTCTTCTTTGCTTTTGCCCAGGGGGACCGGTGCATGTTCTTGCTCCCACACTCTGTCAGCCCCGGAGCCCCGCTCCCACGGTGACAGTGACGGCCACCATCCTGGTTGTGATTTATCTTCGCGAGTTGCCAAATCACTCTTGGTAGCATGTCTGTGCTTGGTGAGTAATGAGGAAGACCTACCATCCATCTAAGGGCAAAACAATGTGAGCGGTTACATTTAAATTTAGCTCTCTTCCCCCCTCAGCTTATTTCTTATTTTCTGATCGAAAAGGGCCCATGTAGAGGCCTTTGTGGTAAATACCTAAATAATTGTGTCACAAAGACGGAGGATCATTTTTCAGCGGAGTCAGCGATCGCTTCGGATCCGCTGCCACCTGACGGTGCAAGCTCTGCTCCACTTAGCTTTCTTCATGGCAATTTCTCCGGCCCCTCAGGAGGGACTCGTTCCAGTGCCCGCTTATGAACTCAGCGGGGCAGGCCATTGCATCATCATGCCGTCTGCAAATTGCAAGAAGACATCACCTCTATGGGAGGCAACATGTGGGACCTGAGCAGTCTCCCTGGTAAACAGTGAAGAAGGAAGAAGCACGTAATTATGACCTCCACCTGATGTGACAGCATGAGGTGGGGGAAGGGAAGCTTTGAGGGCAAGAGACCTGAGTTCGAATCCTTGTCCAGCGCTTCCCGTCGCTGTTTCACTTTGGGCAAATCGTGCATTCTCTGTAGCTGCTCCTCACCTGGGAATGGCCACTCACTCCTCTCTGCAGAATTGCTATGAAGATGTGGGGGAGTGTTTTCCAAAGACGGCGGTGGAGCTCTCTCCTGTCCTGTGATTTCTAGGACACATCCACCGTCTCATCCAGCAGGAGAGTCCGCTTTCTGTCCCCTGAAGCTGGGCTGGCCTGTGACTCCCGTGTCACCAACAGGAGGCGGCAGAAGTGATTCTGTATGTCTGTTGAGTTTCCGGCATAAAAGGCGATGGAGCTTCTGTCAGGTGAGATGTGGCACTCACGCCTGGACCCAAAGTCCAGGTGCCCCACGGCTGCTATGCCCACAGGAAGTCCAAGCAGCCCTGTGGGAAAGCCACAGAGGGTGTTGCTGCCAACACACCCAGCCCAGTCCCAGCACACAACCAGCACTGACCAGCAGCCATGTGAGAGAAGCGGCCTCAGAGAATCTCAGCTCCCACCTCTCCAGGCAGCCCTGTCCCAGCCCCCCGGCTGACCCCCAGGCACCAGGGAGCTGCGGCTAACCATCCCTCACGCCCTGTGCGGCCGGCCTCCTCACCTGCACTCTCCAGGAGCATACCGAATGCTTGCTTTCTGCCACTGAATTTGGGGGTGATTTGTTATTCAGCAATAGTAACAGGAAAAGAAAACTAGAAAAACAAAATCCTATAAAGCTGATGGCACACAGTAGGAACCTTAGTAAGTGTCAATTCTAATCATTTACATTATCTTCTTCTCGGAATCAGATGTCAGGAGGTAAGCGCCCATAGGGGAACCTCTACCTCCAGAGCATGGAAGGGGATGAATCCATGCGGCTTTGTTTATTCATCCACCTATGTGCGTGACACTTACTGGATGCCAATTAGATATTTGGATGTTTGTTAGGTAGCAATGTGCCGGGCATGCTGCTGGGTGCTGGGGAAATGCCAGCAACAACATAGACCTGGGCCCGGCCCACATGAAGTGTCCAGGGCATCAGAAAGACAAACAAGCAAACCAGTCAGTAAGAAAATGGTGAAGCCGTGCCGCAAACTGTGGTAATGCATCAGAAAATGGGGAAATGCCATTTACAACTGAGGCCCTCTCGGCCCCGCGCCTTCTCGATGCCTCTCCCGCTGGGTCACCTCTGGAATGGTTTGCTGCTTTTTCCTTCTGAACTGTTTCCGACGGAATTTCGCGCACACGGGTGCACCTATAGGATATACAAAATACTGTCCTGTGCTTATAGAACCTTTTGGTTGTTAACAAAGGCCTCATTGGGTGAGTGATGTTTCTGCAACTTGCTTATTTTCCCTTCAAAAATATGTCTTGAGGATATGTTTATGGAGGCACACGGAGGTCCTTTCTATTCCCTTTTGAAACATTAAATTTTTTGCTCTTTCACACCTTATTGGGCCATCTCCCTGCTGATGGACACGCAGGCTGCTTCTAGTTACCACACTTCCCCGAGAAGGCAGTGTACATCCTTGCACACGTCTCCTTGCACCCTCATGTGAAGGTTTCTCTAGGGCGCACACGGAGGAGGCAATGGCTTGATCAAGATCATAGATACTTTTACCTTAAAGACACACTGGCCTTCTACCCACTGCCTGAAAGAGTATTCGTTTCTTCATACGTGGCCATCAATTAATTTTTAATCAAAATATTGAATAAAAATATGACCCCCCAAAATCTAAAACTTATACAATGTGTGTGTCCGCTCTGTTCAAACGTAGATGACCTTTGTGTCCCTTCTGATCACCTGGGGCTGGGGTGGACTGAGAGAACCCATGCCCTATGGATAAAGGTATTTCGGGGAGCTGGGAGAACATTCCCCAAAGTGAAAATATTGGTTTTGAGGCTGCTGTAGTGCATTGCTGAGGACTGGGAGGGGCTGGGGAGAGGCGAGATGCAGAAAAACATGCCACAGAAACAGAACTGTTTCCTAATAAAAAAATCGCTCAAATTTCTCCGCGAGGCCCTGTCAGCAGCTCTTCAGGCAGCACGGCTTGTTTTAAATTTTATTTAAATCAACAAATTGTACACACTTGAACACGAAAACAGAATACAGGGAAAACACAAGCTGCCCTAACAGAGTAACGTCTAATAAACATTATGCTACTCAGAGATATTTGCTGTTTAATCACCCCATGAAAGGACGCATTCAGCCAAAAGATGTCAGATAGCATCTTGCTAAAGGCGATGGTGCCAGCTTTCCTGGCTTCGGAGTTCATGCAGCCTTTTTTCCCCCCTGCTTCCCCATTTGCTTATTTATTTATTTTTTTAAATTTTGGACTATCCAGCTCTGAGATGCTCTATCTTTTGGATGATTCAGAGGATCAATCATTTAGGTTTTGAGCAATGACAATAATATCCATTGATCAAATAGTTTATTCGTCAGGACTGGCTATATGCTCTGTGGGCCCAGTGCAAAAATGTGGAGCCCCTTTTTCAAAAATGATGGCGTGTTTAAGACGGTGACAGCAGAGCACTGAAGCCATTGCTGCCATTTCTCAGTGAGGGTCCCATGCGGCTGCCCAGGCTGCACATTGGGAAGCCAGCCCTGATCTGTGGCCATTTCCTTAGCGGCAGACTCCTTCCCCTCCCGCTGCTTCAAGCAAAGACAAGGTAACCGACTGGTTGGTGAAACTCCAGAGGACTTACAATGGTTGGTCCCTGAAAGCTTCCAAAGGATGGGCCAGCTAACAAACTGCTTGGCTCTTGTTTTGCTGGGTGTGATATAAGCTGAGAGCTAAGTTACTGGGGAAAGGAAAATATGGGTGAGGCAGGGTTGGGAATGATAAGACAGAAGGAAAAACAGAGAGAAGCAGAAGACATTGGTACCCAGAGTAGAACTTTGAGGAAAGAAGAGACATCTATCTGAAAAATAATTTTAAAATGATGTTTTGCTGCATGATATGTGATATAATTCCTCTTTCATCTCTCCTCTAAAAATTATTCAGTAAAATCTACTTTGTCACTAAAGCAATGAGGAAGAATGTGATAAGATGATGTGTTGGGTCTCAAAGTGGGTGAAAGAAGAGATTTGAGGCTACCCATTAGGTACAGACAGCATTTGAGTTACACATCAATTATTTCTTTAAATTCTCCCAACAAAGCCCTAAGAACTTCAGTACAGAACTCATTTAACCATTGTTTATTGAATGGTTGTCATTTTAAAAAAATACTAATTTAAAAAAAAAATTTACTTAAGGAAATTAGTCCTGTGTCATGTGAGTTGCAAATATTTCCCCCATTTGTATTTTAGTGTATTTTTCAATGCATATTCTTTTGTAATGTTTTATTAGTTTCTAGAGCTGCAGTAACAAATGATCACAAACTGGGTGGCTTAGAATGACAAAGTTAATTTTCTTACCTTTCTGGAGGGTAGAAGTTCAGAATCAAGGTGTTGGCAGGGGCATGCTTCCTCCAAAGGCCCTAGGGAAAATCCTTCCCTGATTCCTCCAGCTTCTGCTGGTTACCAGCAATCCTTGGCTTGTGGCAGCATCACTCCAATCACTGCCTCTGTCTTCACATAGACTTCTAGTCTGACTGTGCCTGTGTCCAAATTTCCCTCCTCTCCTAAGGCTGCTAGCATTGGGTTAGGGCTCATCCTACTCCAGTATGACCTCATCTTACTTGATTACATCAGTCAGGATTCTCTTTCTAAATCAGGTCACATCCATAGATACTTAGAGTTAGGACTTTGGCCAATCTTATGGGGGAATATAATTGAACCTGTTACAATATTTATATAGCCAAATTTATTAAATTTTTCTTTCATGGCTTTCGGATTTTGCATCACTTCATTAGAAAAGTCTTTTTATCCTGTGACTATGGAAACAATTTTTCCACATTTTCTAGGAACTAATAGGTTCATTTTAATAGTTTGCATTTAAATGCTTGAAATTGTGGCATAATTAAGTATGTGTAGTGTGTGATGCAGGATTTCTATTTTTTTTTTCAGGTAGATATTCAGATGCCTTAACGTTACAATCTTTTCCAAACTGATATTAAATAACACTCTTGTCATGTAATAAATCCCCATATTTACTTGTGCCTATTTCTGAACTTTAGTCTCTATTAGTCTGTTTATTCTGTATCAGGACCACCAGTTTTAATTATTGTATATTAGAATATGTTGCAGAGTTTTCCCAACTCTTTATTTATATCTTTTTAATCATGTTAAACACATAGATATACTTATAAAAAGTAAAAATTATGCCAATATCCATTTTAAAAAGTCTTCTAGGCCACTTAGCAGCAATGTGAAGTCATCTGAAAAACCTCTCCTTTTGCCTTTTCAGTTTAATGCTAGAATGGATTATCTATCAAGGAAGAATATTGACTTTATCAAGAGCCTACATCTATGATGACATATTCATTTTTCTTTTGATCTATTAATATAGGTTTTCCTAATACTGAAAGTGTTCTAGAATGTTAAGAAATCAAGATTTGAATTCTTATTCCTACACTTATAATTATCTTCTTAAGAGAATTATGTCATCTTACTGAGACAATTTTCTGTAAAATGGGAATAATGATAGCATTGTCATTTTTGCCTCCTCATTTTTATTTTCCTTCTTTGTGAAACAACGCCCCCCCCCCACATTTTCCTTTGGGGAGTCAGTGCATTTGGTGCAAGGGGAGTTGAGCCTTTCCCTAGGACCAGGGTTAAACATTGAACCCAGCCACTTCCTCCACCTGGCGGCATTGACTCATTTAAGGGTGACACAGCTGGGCCAATGAGAGCTAGTTTGAGCTTTTCCTGGCCCTGCTTTTATTTTCTACTAAGCTTCTAGCACATGAACATGCTATATCAGTCTTGCTTAGGTTCAGAGGAATTGCTGGAATTGCAAATTCACATGCTCACAGGGCCAGGAAGTTGGTATGAATCAGGGCTTCTGAACTTCGGTACTGTTGACATTATTGGTTGTGGTGGGCTGTGCTGTGCATTTTAGGATGTTTAGTAGCATCCCTGGCCTCTACCCACTAGATGTCAGTAGCACCCACCACCCATCCCTGTGTGACAATCAAAAACATCTCCAGACATTGCTGAATGTTCGCCGATGGTGAAATTGTCCCCAGTTGAGAACCAATGGCATAAATGAATGAAGCCCCTACTGAGACGGTGAGTCATGGTGCCTGTTTTGTAGAGAAGGCACTGCTCTGTCCAGGGGGCGGCCACTACTCAGCTATAGCTGATGACAGTGAGAGGGAAAGATGGACCCATTATTGTTAGAGTTTCCAAATTTCTTCTTTTGGAATCTTCCAGTCTAGATTTTTTTTTTTCAGATTTTAAAATGTCAACACATTTTCTTATAAGTTGGTGTGGACCCAAGGAAAGACATCTGTGGACCCTTTTTGGGCTCCTGGCTGCCTGGGTGCAAGCTCTGGCTGAGAGGAGACCCCAGGATGCTCTCCCGGGTGCCGGTGATGCTGAGCAATGCTTCCGTGTCTCACATGCTTACCCCAGGGATGCTGTCTTTCAAAACAGTTGGGCTGAGCAAAGTAGTATTTATTTTCTTCATTCATTAGGTTCATGTTGCCCCTTGAATGGATATTTATATTTTTAACTTGTGTCTTGGTAACAAGCAAATTCAGGAATGGGTAAAATGAGAAGGACTATTAGATGATGCTGTCTTCAGGGAGATATCAGTTGGAGCCCTCCAGTTTTTCATCCATCTCAATGCTGTCGATGATGAGTATTTTATTTGCTTGTTAGTACTGGGATCTCCTTCATGCTAACTCACCAGTGTGGGAAATTCAGGATAAATATAGAGGGGAATCTCCTGACCTGCAGGCAACAAGTGTAGTCAGATCCCAGAAAGGACCAAAAGAGTTGTCTTGAACCAAGTGGCATCATTCTCTGGTTTTCTTTGAAGTTTCCTTCATTAATTGCTCTCTCTCCAGAAGGAATTGCTTTCTCTTCTCATAACCACTTGGATACCCCATTCCTGGAGTTATGTTGCTTGTGCTTCATATAACTCCAATTGAGATTTCCAGGCAAGAAAGTGATGAGCCAGGTGGAGGCAGGCATCCACCCCATGTCTGACCAGCAGCAATGACATCACAAAGCCAGAGGAGCCACTGTATGACAGCAGGT
The DNA here is from genome assembly GCF_000327345.1 of Myotis davidii. Lineage (NCBI taxonomy): Eukaryota > Metazoa > Chordata > Mammalia > Chiroptera > Vespertilionidae > Myotis > Myotis davidii. Next base: position 998,610 of record NW_006297821.1, read on the forward strand.
GCTTTCTTTTGCTCCTGTGGAATTTCCAGAATCTAGTCTCATGCCTGATACATAGGAACTTATGTTCTCGTCTCTCTTTACACACGCCTCCAGTGACCTCATCTAGACTTGTGACTTTAAAACCATCTACAGTCTGCTGACACCCAAATGCCATTCCCAGGATAAAACTTTCCCTTAAATTCCACTTTGATATCTCCACTGAGATAGAAAACATCTAAAGTGTAGGCATCTAAATTAAACTTGTCTAAACCCCAGCTCTTAGCTGATGGTGGTGGGTCTTTCCCATCTCAGTCAATGGTAACTGCGTCCTTCCAGCAGCTTGGGCCAACATCTTGGCATTCATCTCCAGCACCTCCCTTTCTGTCACTCCTAACTTCCAAGTCATCAGTAAACCCTACTGGCTGCAGAACCTGACAACCAATTGTCACCCATCACGATGGTCATTTGGTCAGAGTCATGGCCATCTCTCAATGGATTACAGCAACAGCCATCTAACCAGCCCTGCCTCGTCCACTTTTGCTCACCTGAATTCGGGGAACTATGGCCACGGTGCAAATCCTGCACATCACCTGTTTTAGTAAATGACTTTGTTGGAGCACAGCCATACCCATTCGTGTTTTCATTGCCTGTGGCTGATTTTATGCTACAGCTGCAGAGCTGAGGGTTTATGACAGACAATACACGACTAGCAAAGACGGAAATACTTACTATCTGGTCTTTTCACAGGGAACGCTTGCCTACCTCTTCCCTGTATTATTAGGTGGGAAGAGTGTCATTTCGGAGAGAGACAGAGAGGAAAGAGTCAAAGTAATTATATGGAAATGATAAGCAGGGGTCATCCTGGGAGACAGAATAACAGGTAATTTTTGTTTTTACCCCTCTGCTTTTCAGTCTTTCCCAAATGCATACAATAACAATTACTTTGGCAACACACACAAAACACGTTTTAAGCTTGTGCAATATTGCTTGAAGAGCCCCGTTCTATTCCTCCCAGCCTCCCAATCCCTTCTCGTGGTTCCAGTGACCACAGAGGAGCCTCCGGTTGTTTTGTTGATTGGCCTGTGACCAGGTTCTGCTCAGGGTTGCACCTGGGAAGATGTACGTCTCAGGAAAGGGAACAGGGCAGCGGTGCTGGAGGAAATTAAGATCTGCAGATGTGACATTTCCTAGAAGCCAGCCTGTCTTGGTTTCTCCCATAATTACTCACCATTTTGTTTACAAATGGGAAATAGCACTCTACTGTTCGGTGTCTTCCAAGAGACTGAAGTTAATTTGAAATAATCCCCCAGCACAAGCACCAATCAAAGCACCTGGAACGCCCTGGTGCCATACCCTCTGGCTACTGACACGACGTTATTGATACACAAATCAAAGTTGACTGCTCTGGTAACACTGAGTCCCCTGGCGGCGAGATCTTTCCACAGAGAAGGTGTTCCTTCCCGAAGACAGGGCCGACTTAAAACAATATCTCACTATAACAGGCTTAGCTAAGACAGTACAGTGATCCCAACCAGAAATTTTATATCTCCTTCCTTTTTTTCAAAAATATTTTTAGATGAAATGAGCCTACCAAAAATTCATAAATAAATGAAAGAAGAAGAAATTCAAACTATGCTTAAGAATAGACTCATGAGACATAAAGGCGGTTACCAACATAATACGACTTGAGGGCTGTCATAGGTTTCACCTGTCAGAGGTCATAGCAGGAAACGTAAGCCCGCCTGAAGTTTTCACCATTAGAGCCATTTCTCTGAGACAGTGTTTTTTAAAAGGCTCTGTTCAAATATAGAATTATTGAACCTCTGGATTTAAAGGGTCCTTGGACGTCATAACTCCATTCCTGAACTGATATGTGAATCCTGTATCACCTGTAAGTCACTGTCTAGCCTTGGTATGTATGAACTCCTCCCAAGACAGGGAACTCATTACCTCTAAAAAGGCAACCATTTCATTTTGAGTGGCATTAATTTATTAAAAGTCTTCATCATGGTGCACCAAAATCCCTAAAATGTTTATTCTTTTATCATTAGTTTCGTTCCATTCAGCTGAACAAATACTGACTATGTACTCGTTCAGTCAAGATGACACAGTGGCAGTCCCGGCAATCCAGGCTCCCTCTCAGGTTCTTACGTTCAGTGAAGGTGGTGGCCAGCGCTCAACCAGATGGTAAATAAGCAAGACCATCTCAGACATGGTCAAGATGAGGGGAAGTGATAGTGTCCAGAGAGAGAGAGGTGGGAGTACTTTGGACGGAGGGTGTTAAGTTGGATTGTGTTCCCCCTAAAAATATGCTCAAGTCCTAATCCTTAGTACCTGCAAATGTGACCTCATTTGGAAATAGGGTCTTTGCAATGTAATCAAGTTAAAATGATGTCATTAGGTTGGGTGAGTGACTGGTATAATTATCAAAAGAAGAGAAGAGACATTCACCGAGAGAAGGCATAAGAAGATGCACAGGGGAAGCATCATGTGAGGAGGAGGAGAGCATGGAGTGATGCATGTATAAGCCAACGAATGTCAGGGTTCACTGGCAACCCCCCAGCAGTAGCTAAGAGGAAGGCATGGAAGAGACATTTCCCGAGAGCCCCTCGGAGAGAGCAGGGCCCTACATCTTGAGGTTGAACTTCTACCCTCCAGAGCTGTGAAAGAGGACATTTCGTTGTTTTACCACCCAGTTTGCAGTACCTTGTTACGGAAGTCCCAGGAAGTGAATATAGAGCTGACTTTTTAGATGACCTGCCAGCTTTAATCAGGACGTAGACTCTACCAGGCACAGGAACCGGGGAGAACAAAAGTCCTGACAAGGGAGTGTTCCAGGAACAGAAAGGAAGCCAGTGGGGTGGGAGCTCTGAACAAAGAGGGGCATTAGGAAAGGAGCCTGGAGAAGTAGCTGAGAGCCAGATTATAGCAGCAGAGGTTCCCAGACTAGCACACATAAAACATGCGGGTGTTCCCAGGGATTGGCACATGGTGGGCCCAAGCATTGATACATATTTTTAAAGATTTTGAGAACCACATCTGTAGAGCTTTGTAGGCCTGGTAAGCAGTTTGGAATTTATTCTCTAGGTGATAGAAAGCCATTGGGCGTTTTAGCTCATCTGAAAGCTCTACTCTGCAGTATGACAGCCTTCAGATATTTGTAAGCAGTTCTTGTATGCTGCTCCCAGCCCCAAAGCCCCTCCTCTCTTCTCCTGTATTTTCTTCTTACAAAATCGCCAGTTCCTTGCATGCAATTTGGTTTAATAATTATCTATTGCAATTGCAGACCTAGCAGGAAGCCATGTAAGTAGAACACCTCAACATGCTTTAACGTGGTATCACACTTCTGTCTGTCCTTCTGTACCATGAGGCTCACATCCCATCTGCACCCCTCCTCCAGGTGGAAGGCATGGTACACCAGCAAAGGAGGGACAGATTTGACACTGGCCCTTCCCACTGTAGAGGTTTGGTTTTACTTTCCTACTAGTTGACAATATTTGAGTTGACTGGTAACTCGAAGAGACTCTAATGCTCAAGAAATTTTGAAGTGGGGAAAAGATTCTAGGATTCACTCAGCAAATATTTGTGTGTGTGCCTGTTGAAGCAAAGTCTCCCTGTTCTGATTAGCAGGAGCCAAGAGGCTCAGGTGGTGTCACCCATTGCTGGGGTTGGTGGCTACTATGGCAGATGGATTGGCTGGAGCTAGACCTATTCAACTTCTCTGGGCTGAGAACAGATCAGGAAATGTCATTCACACAGTGAAGAGAGTTAAACCTGGACACTGCAATTTAGCTCCAAGGTATTTTTGGAAACCCCTTCTTCTCAAAGCAGACACCTAAGACAACATATGGACTGTGGGCTTGTCCATGCTTTCTTCTCTCCAGAGACAGACAAGAATCTGATGAACACAGACACATGGTGGCTCACGATGCATCAAACTCCAAAAGACCAAAGCAACACACTGCCTACTTGTGAGAAGGTGGACTGGCTATCTACCTGTCTGTCCTCTGCCCAGGATTGCATAGACATCTATATTGTAAAAATCCTTGCTTCTTGTTCAGTTCACAAAAGAAATAACTCTTGAAGTGGTGATATGCCTACCAATTAGAGGAAACCTTAATATCTTACCAGGGTAGGCACTGGTATGGCTCAGTTACCTTTATATAGCATTGGTCTGTTCTGATTGATTGGTACCTTATGTTAAATATTTTTAATTTTGCTTCTTTATCTCAAGGCTCATATGGAAACCTAATATAGCAATGGAATCGTAATTCTAAGGCTCATATCCTTGGAGAGTAATTATTGGTCAAGCTTTCAATGATCACAGTCCTTGTAACCACCCTATTCCAATCCACAAGGTGGACTCTTGGATCCCCTTTATTCAATGACGTTGGCCCCACCACCATCCTAGCCACATTGATGGTCTTTTGTGGGAGCTGCTCAAAGTCCCTTCTCTATGAACTAGGTTAAGGTCAAGGAGAAATTCAGTCTTCCTATTGCTATTATTTGGTCTCACTCTGTTTTTCTCTCTCTCTATCTGTATCTCTTTTTTCTGCCTCTCTCTTTATAATGCAAAAAAAAATTGAAAGTTTTCAGAAGCCATATTGTGTAGTCTAGAAATAGGGAAATAGAACAAAGAAATTTTCAGTAAAAGAAAAGAATCCATCTGATGCCATTAAATTTTCTATATTCACTTCAAATTACATTGAATCAGATGGAATTGCCAATATTTGACCAGTTGAAAATTGATCCCAATTAATAAATTGACATGAAGTATATTTCTAGCTGTGCTATTTATAATGGTACTATCCTTTTCAACTTTCTCTGATAATTACTTTGTGTTACTGTTTATTTTTCCCCATAGAAGTAAATATTATGATATCTTCACATAAATTGGGAATCCTTTTTCTTTGATATGAATTTCAATAGGGACATGACATGCCTGAGGCAGACAGAAATATCAGTTCCACCATAGGAAAGGCTTTGTTAGCCAAAGGACTACTCTGTGAGGGTTTAACATTTTTGTTCTGGGTATCTGGACCTCAAAAGTGGGCCTAAAGGAAGGCGCGAATCACTTTTAGGTGAGGATCAAGTAGAAACCAGGCTAAAACTCTAAATCTTTTTAAAAAAATTATCTTTATTGTTGAAAGTAGTACAGATGCCCCCCTCTTTCCCCCATTGATGCCCTCCACCCACACCTGTCCCATCCCCCCATTCACCACACTATTGTCTGTGCCCATGGGTTAAAACCCTAACTCAAACCACAATGTGGGGCCACACAGCTGACTTAAGAGTCTCTGACAAGACAGTGTTTCAGAAACAGAGTACAGTAGAGGGTGACAAATTGGACAGTGGGCTGTTAGTCGAAGGTGGGGGAGGGTTGTGTGTTGCTTAAGATTCAAAATAGTGGAGAGACATTTTGGAGGATTATAAACTGTGATAGTCATGGATACTGGATGGAAGTTGGGGAAGCCCTGAAGCATGTTAGGAGTCTCATCGCGATCAAAGAATGTTCTGTTTCTAGAAGGTGATCTGTAGAAGACATTGTGCAGCCTCCCTTTTAAAACCCTGGGAAAACACAACCACAGAATCCTCTTGTCACCAACTTGTCCCAGGCTCGATTTGTAAATGGTTCTGTGATTATATCTGGTGGCCTCTTGGTCACCTCACTGTCATTAGAAATATGCTGCTATCAGCAAACCCTGGCCCATGGGCCAGTTCCAGCCCACCACCTGTTTCTGCACGGTCTGTGAGCTAAGAATAGTATTTACATTTCTAAGTAGTTGTTGGTGGGGGGGAGGATGTTTCTTGACATGTGAACATTATATGGAATTCCAGTGTTGTTCTCAAAGTAAAGCTGATTGGGACACACCAACACGGGTTCATTTACACCGAGTATGTGGCTGCGTCCATGAGACGGGCTTGAGTAGTAACAGAGACTCTATGGTCGGTAAAGCCTGAAAAATGTACCATCCGGCTCTTTTACAGGAAAAAGTGTGCTGATCCCTGGGCTGGAGCACCTTGACTTTGGCTTCTCTGAGACTTTTCAAGCAGGATGTTGTCGGGGTGCCTAAAGCGGGGACTTGGGTTATACCTGCTTTGTGCACACTCGTTATTAAATAGCAGAATTTGGCCAGAAACTTGCTTTCACAGGAACGTGGGTGTGGATTGTGAGAGCAGATTCAGAGCTGACAACTATCTGTAACTATGGGGAGTTAATCCCATGGCCAAAAGGAACCTAATTGTAAAGCCCAATTTGCTTCGGTCACTCGGTAGCAGATGCCCTGAGAGGGGCAGAATACTGGACTGGAACAAAATACTCAAAATTCCTGATTCTAGACCTAAGACCCAATTGCTTTACTGCCTTGGTACACCACAAAATATCCAATATCTTTAAAATGAATCCCTTTGTTTTGCTCAGGACTCATCCAGCAGATGTTTATCACTTGCAAGCAAGCAGGAGCCTTATTCATACACTCCTGGTGATCAGGGGAGGGGGATAAAGACACAGAGTTGCGCCTGCTCGTTTTATGGAGCCATAAGATCTCCCTGAATTATTTAGTTAACCATCCACCAGCACTTATGACCAGGAACCTCTCATACTTAACCCAGAAATCTTAGTTATTAAGGTGATACTTTATAATCTTTGCATTGGGCAACAACAGGGCAAAAATACTGATACATTTTAGGGAGGAATAGGGAGTATGTGGTGTGTTGATGGGTAATAAGTAACATGCACACTAGCTCTTTTTAAGAGGGGACAAGACGTCCCACACTTAAAGCAACCCAAATGCCTCATCTATGATTCAGAGGTTGTTCCAGAGATGCAGCAGGTGAGCAAACAGACCTCCCAGAGATGTAACCAGGGTCAGTGCAAGTGACCTGCAAGGGACCCATGCGTCGCTTTGCCTGTTGTGCTTCTTTCTGTCGCATTTGCCTTCTTGACCCTCACATCCCGTCATCACTGCCAACCCTCCCCCGCTGCAAAGTCACCTCATCTCACCACTTTGTGGTGACAATATCAGTGACTGCTTGAAGGATGTGCAGCGAGGCCAGCAGAAGTGTGCTCTCTGCAGTGACATGCCAGATCAATAAACACCCTCACGCACACCTGTCCCAGGGATTGGAGAAATGAGCCCCTGCTTTAATTATTAAACAAGAATTGGCAAGAAGCAACAGATAGGCACTTTAGAAGACAAAAAAACAAAACAAAACATTTCCAACACTTTTTCCTGCCTCGATTATTTTCATCCTCTCACTTATCAGCCAATGAGAACTGAGAACAGTCTACTCACCAATGACCATGTCGACTTTCAGGGCCACTGCCCTGGAGAGAACACTTGTGAATTTCCCATCCACACATCTTTCTGCTATTTTGTGCCTGCTTATGAGCTCCGTGGTTCCTCTCGGAAGGGGCACCTCTGAGCCCAGGAGAGTCTTTTTCTAGACTCCTCCATGGAAGAGACACATCAGCTCCAAAAAGGCTGTGCTACATAGAGCACTCACTTTTCCTGCACTAATTCTAATAAATCCAGGAGAGAGTTTGGCGTGAAATGGATGGACCCAGGCCTGCCTCAGTATAATGGGGCTTTTATGCTGACATGCTCCATTAGGGACCACCACACACATCTTCATATTTCTCTGCTTTTTGCCAAAACACAAGAATTTCTGATCAAACAAGAACTTTTCTACTTTTAATTAGCCCCTTGTGTTCTGAGAAGAAAAGCAAGGGTGGAAGTTATCAAGAGTCTCTTACTTAAAGTCACATTACAAGGATTTTTAAAATTTTTTTAGCTCTACTGATGATTAAAAGAAGATGTCAGAAAGAAGTGCATGCTGTCCTTTCTCAGTTTCCCTGTATTCTGTGGTGGAGAGGACTCAGCCTTACCTGGGACCCAGCAAGTGCAGGAGATGCTGGAAGGGTGTTGACAAGGGGTGGGGGTGAGATGAAAGAGAAGGTTTCTTCTAGGGCACCCTTGCCTGAGACAGAGGTTAGAGGTCCTTAATATGCTTTGCTGACCCCCACAAAATACCAGCTGCTCTTAACAGGATGCAATCTGTGCCAGTTATTATTACTCTGTACCTGAATATGTATGTAGCTCCCTATAGGTAAGGGAATGTAGGATATATACAATTAGTTTCAAAAATGTATGTATATATTTGTCTCTGTCTCTGTGTTATTTAGATATTTCAATGAGGCTGTAAAGACCCCTGTACTTTCTTTGGGGGGGGGCAATTTTATACTTTTTTATTTTTTATTAAGCTGTTGCATACAAACAGTAATGTGAATGGAGCTTTAGATGTACAATGCAAGGAATTTTTACATGTTTATGCCTGGCTAACCATGAGACTTACACCCAAGTTTATCAGCTCAACACACTTCTGCCCTCTGCCTCCCAAGGATAGGAGGGCAGTATCATTAGTGCCAGCGAGTATCTGATCAGACGGAAGGGTCCCTGTCCTTATACCCTAAGAGGTTGGTGTGACAAATAGCTCTGGGCAGGTGGACTATTCCCAGTGAGCAGATGCTGGCAGATGTCAACCCAAGAGGCTCTCTGAGCCCCCTGATCCCTAGACACCCACAAAGGAGTCTGAAAACACCAGCCAACCATTCCCAGCCTCTCTTGCAGCTACTCTATTTGACTAGGGTCCAGCCAGTGGGAAACTTGGGGAAGTCCGCCAAAGCCTTCTGGAAAGGTCTTTCCTTCTGGTGAAAGAGATAGGTGGGGAAGAAGTTCTGTCCCCTCCTCAGCCAGGCAGCTACAGACACGGCTTAGAGCTGGGCAGCTGCCCATAAGGGACGGTGAGGCCAGTGTGCCACCCAGAGCAGAAGATGGAGCTGAGCCCCTGGTGATGTGGTCAGGAAACTTGGGTTGTGCAGGACCAAAGTATACATGTTTTAAATTTTGCAGGTCACACAGGTCTTTACTGCATATTCTTCTTCCTCTTCTTTTCCATCACTCTTTCTTAGTTTCCGGGCTGTACAGAAGGACTATGGGTAGGTTTTGCCCTTTTGCTGGCCCTTTAAATCAACCCAGCAACCACCCATCTCCAGAGTTCTTGTTAAAAACAGTTTCTTCAGCTACTCCACGTCAGAAAGTCTGTTCCTTGCAACTAAACAATACCGCAGTGACACTGCAGTGTGTCCACTTTCTCAGGCTCACTCCTAATCATAAAGAAAAAGGAATAACAGTGAAAGAAGTATTTGCAAGGCCAGGGGAGACAGGCTACAGTGTCCCAGAACTTTCTTTTCAAAGTGTAATGGCGGCTGCTGCCTTGGATGGAAAGACAGAGGGCTGTGAAGAGCAAAGACCAAGTGCTAGGGGTATGGAGCTCTTTGAAATGCTAAGATGAAAAAAAGGGAGGGGGGAAATCCCTATACCTCTTCAGAGCAGGGCCCAGCCAACAGGATTTCCCCACCTGGACAGCTCCAGTGGTTGGCAGCTTGCATCTCATTCCTTTCAATGCATGGGCAATGGTTAGCTGTAGGTGTCAACTTGGCCAGGCTCTAGTACCCAGTTATTCAAACACCCATCTAGGGTTGCTGTGGAGGCACTTAGTGGTTGTGGTTAACATTTGCAATCAGTTGACTTTAACTAAACGAGGTTATCCTTGATAATATGGGTGGGCCTCCTCCAATCACTGGAAAGTCTCTAAGAGTAAAATCAAGTTTTCCTTGCAGAAGGAGAAATACTGCCCAGATTGCAGCCTCAGCTCCTGCCTGGGTCTCCACCTGCCAGTCTGCCTCCTGGATTTCCGATGTGCCAGCCTCTACAATCCTGTGAGTCAGTTCTGTAAGAGAGACTTTAAAAAGTCTGTAGAGTTGAAACTCATTATTTGTGAATTCTGCATTTGTAAGTTTGCCTTCTCACCCAACTTTATTTGTAACCCCAAAATCAATACGCCGTGCCTTTCGTCATTCACAAACATGTACAGGCAGCAAGTGACTTGAATCGCCTGTGGCCCATGTTCCCAGCTGAGGTCCAGAGGGATAGACGTTGGTGGATTGTGATTACATTTGTCCATAGATTTGTGTCACATGGACCTTTGTTGGAGGGAGGACAGGAGAAAGAGGAAAGTACTTTGGAGCACACAGGATACTTAAGAAGTTGCTTTGAACGAAGGGCTGCTTATAGATCAATTATTTCCCAATCTAAAAAAAAAGACAAAATTCGCTCACTTGTGATACTTGCTGTATGAATATACTACCTTTTGTTCACCCATTTCCCTGTGGATAGGCATTTCGGTCTTCCTGTTTTCTCAGTATTACAGACAGAGCACATTCATTTTCCCATGAGCCTTCTTGGGTATATTTATGAGAATTTCCCTAATGAATCTACCCTGGAGTGGAATTTCTAGGTCATAGAGTATGTGCATTTTAATCTGCATCAGATAGAGCCATATTCTTCCCAAAATGCTTGCACCATTCACACTGCCACTGGCAATATAGAAGAGTAGCTACTGTTTCACATCCTTGACAATATTGGATATTGTCAGTCTTTTTAATTTTGCCATTTTCGGGGTGCGACGTGGTAGAACACTGTCATTTGAAGTTGTGTATCTCTGACTGGTCCCTCTGAGAATTGCAGCTACTCACACAGGCTTTTGATGTGTTAAGGATGGGTCCCAATCAATCATCCAACATCCTTGTAAGGTAAGTATGACTCTGTCATGGTTAACAGATTTACTTCAACCCCACAGCTAGAACCTCAAGCCAAGCGATTTGAAGCCTACACTTCACTACCCTGTATTACAGCCCCTCCCTCCCTTCATATCAGTATGGAGGCCATCACATATCACTAAAGACTGAAACTCAGTGCATGTACCCATCCATTGTTATTTTGTATGTTCCCGCCTTATCCTATGTCGTCTGCTAACTTACAAGCCTGAGAGCAAGACTCCTCTTCTCCCAGTGCCTCACACAGGTCATACACATGGTAGGTTCAAAATGTGTGTGTGTGTGTGACAAATACAATGATGGTAGTAATAAGACCTTAGGGAAGATCACATAAGTTGCAAAGTTGTGTAGCTTAAATGCTTCCTCTCTTTATGGAATCAAGCACCATGCAGGGTAGAATCATGTGGTTATTCCACATTCTCTGAGTCTCCCTTGTAAGCTGGAACTTTCACTTCCTCTCTCTCCCGCCCTCCCTCCCACATCCTTCCTCCCTCCTTCCTCTCCTTCTCTCTGTCTGATGGAACTCAATGTATGTTTTTCATGTTGTTTGTGGTTTTTATCCTTTATTTGACCTTCAGGGATAAATTTGCTTTGGATATTTCTTGCGAGAGGCCTGGAGGAGTGATAGGAGAGTGTTTCCGATCGAGTTAAGGCAATAACCAGAGAGAGTTCCTTGGGGGTGGATGATTTTGTCAACTGTATTGACTCATTTTTATTTTAAACTGGACACATCTGCTGAGGGACCTGGCAGGGGGATGTCTGTTTATCATTCAGGACTATCCACAGGGCCAGCGCGTATAGAGAGAGCCAGGCTTGATTCAGGGCTGTGTCCCAGTTGCCTGGACGAGGTCTAGGGAACCAGACTTTACATAATATGCCCCAGATTAGTCATTTGGTGAGCAGGTGAGTATTTGCGTTTGCAGCTGTGCCTCCCTAAGTAATCTGGAGAGAGATAAAGACAGCGAATGCGGCTGCGTGTGAATAGTGCGGGTATTTGAGCCTTTGTGCAGCTCCAATCCCTAGCGATATTTTTTGTATTAAATACCGTGACTCCACTTCACCTGTCAGCGCTATTCAAAACACAAAATGTGGTCTGAATAGAAAGGATGTTCTGGGATCTTTCAGATGATTACTGTTGCTAAGAAAGCCACTTCCTGGTATCTTTGTGCTTGCTGTGTGTCTCTCTTTGTGTACAGCTTACAGTGACAAGCAAATTCATAGGCTGGTATTGGGGAGGAATTGGGAAAGTTTAGAAATGTTTAAAGAACACTGCTTAAAGTTATAAGGGGATGTCATCTGCAATAATAGTTAGGAGTGGTGCCTCTTTCATGTGGAGAATTATAGCTATCAAAGAGAGCAGCGGGGCTGTATGCAGGCCATTCAGGCCATCATTTTCCGGAACCTCAGAACTGGGTTATGCTTTTTTGGTGCCTCAGGAAATGACCATATTTTGCTCCTCGCAAATATTATGCCAATTATTGTTTCTATAGTGTCAGCTCTGCTTAACGTTGCAATTCTGCAAGACTGATGGAAGGGAACTGCCCGAACTCTCTCTGGGACGTAGCTGGGCATGAAATCGTTGCCCCATAAGATAAGCCCATTGTTCCTTAGGACTAGGCTTTCTTCCCAACTCTGCATCAGAGGTGAGACAGGAACTCTCTCATCCCAGAAACAGGAACTTCTTAGGTCAAAAGCAAATGGTTCACAAAGGCTTCCCCAGAACACCCAGGAGATGCATGCACAAGGAGTGGTGACATCACACCAAGTTCTGAGCTGTACTGAGAGCCCTGGGTCATCTCCGTAGAACATTCAAGGTTGAGGGACCTGGGATCATGTATTTCAACTCTCTGAGCCTCTCTGTCCTGATCTGAAAAATGGGAATAACATGTTTGTTTACTTATTAGGGATGGTGAGAGGACTCAATGGCATAACAGACACAGATAATTCATGACAGCACCTGGCGCATATTAAATATTTGAATAAATGTTGCTTTAAAGACCCAGGAAAGAAATAACCCGCTCTAATGCCAGTGATGTTCTTCACGCTCTTCTCACTCCCATGGTGCACCTCACTAGTTCTTCACAGAGTTACATCCTACGTGTTGATTTACCAGCATTTTCTTGAAATAGGCCAAACAAATAATGTTGCTAGCATAGATTCCTGTTTTTTAACCACTAATATGAAAATAATAATAATCTTAGTAATGATCATGAGAAAATAAATGCATTTCAATCATTTTATATTAACCACACACCTTCATGTTCATTCTCTGGTCAGAGACATGCCTTTGCCAGTCACCTTGATCAGAGAAGAGGAGGACAAGAAATCTGAAACTCAAATAAATTGAGTCATTTGCCTCAGGCCCCCAATAAAGACAGGACAGAGGCAGCACTCCCTCTTGTCCCGAAACCCCACCCTGCGTTGGCTCCACTGTGCAATGCCTCCCACCAGAGGATCCCCTGTGTAGGAAGTGGAGAAGAGAGGACTGGAATGCTCAAAGGTTATGCCAACGATCAAGACTCTCACACCCGTCTCAGAGTCCACACTGAGTTTGTCACTAAAATTACTCTCATATCTTGACTCCAGAAAAGGGCTGGGATCCTCTGTGTCTGAAATTATGGTGGGGAAGCAGAATATGACCAAACACCTCCCAATCAGGGACTTTCCTCAGTCTGCGTTTTAATCCCCAGGAGGTGTGAAGCCACCGGGTACAGGGACATAATGTGGACTGCAGGATTTTAGGGACACAAAAAATGTACATCATCTCTAAATACTGCTCTCTCCCAGGCCCCCCACAGAGCAGGAACTGAAAGCAAGTACATTTGCTGGGAAGGGCAAACCCATCAACCTGCTGCCTGCTTGCAAGCCAGATAGTGACCTGGTTTCTCAGTGTAGCCTGGTCCCTGTAGGGTCCCCATTCAAGTGGAACACATTTGGGGCTGTACAGGAACGAGAACTGGAGTCTGGCCTGCAGGTGTGGGGATATCACTGAACGCAAAGATGAAAATCAAAACAGGAGATGAAGGATTTACAGAGATAAACGTCTTCCTATTTTGCCCAGGGCAAGAAATTGACTCTATTCTCCTTGGACCTGAAATAATGGGGTAGATGGCACGTGTGAGAAGCCCTTACTTCATAACTGCCACATTTGGAGTGTTTCCCTGATAACTGTTGGGAAAATTGACACAAATCTATCCCACACTTCCAGGCCCCTCCCCACACACACATGTAGACTCAAGGTCTGGCATCCAGAGACTCTGCCCTCGCTGCTGCCTTCCTGGCACTGGAGATAAACTCTGCTTGGCACTTGATGGATGTGTCTGTTGGTGGAGGGTGGGGATGCAGAGGCACCAGCAGCTCCTGGGCAGGGGTGGGGCTGTGATGGATGGGATTCTCTTTATCTCGTGGCTTCCCCTGAGCCAGGCTTCCTGGCGAGTCCTCCTCCAGAGTTAATTTGCAGTAAAGAGAACAAGGAGTTTCATCACCTTCTGACAATCGCTCATTTGTATTTACAACTAACATTTTTTGAGCGCTTCTTATATGCCAGGCGCTATGCTATGACTTTTCTATGACTTGTCTCTGGCGTCGAAACTGGCTTACTCACAAACAGTGAACATTGCCTGTGAAATGTTTAAAGCAAGGGTTCATGGTTTATCTTGAAAGTGCCACAGAGAGGTAGATATGTAATTTTTAAATATTAAAATTAATAAAATGGAACTTTGTAATTCTACTCCCAGGAACTTTTCCTAAGAAAGTAATCAAATAACTGTACAAAGATATATTTACAGTGGTTCCCCCTTATCCACTGTTTCACTTTCCATGGTTTCAGTTACCTGTGGTTAATCACAGTCTAAAAATACAAAATGAAAAATTCCAGAAACAATTTATAAGTTTTAAATGTCACACCATTCTAGTAGCATGATTAAATCTCACAACATCTCACTCCAGTCCCCGACTGGATTCACCCTTTTGTCTAGCATAACCACACGCTACCTGAGTCACTGAGTAGCCACCTCGGTTATCAGATTGTCTGTCATGGCATCAGTTCTTGTGCTCAAGTCCCACTAAGGCTATGTTCCAGTGCCCACATCACTCATCCCACATCATCTCATCTCACAGGCCTTGTTTCATCTTACATCATCTCAAGTACAGTACAATAAGATATATTGAGAAAGGCAGACCTCGTCCCCCTAACTTCTTTATAGTATACTAGAGGCCCAGTGCATGAAATTTGTGCACAGGTTTGGGTCCCTAGGCCCCACTGCTGGCTGGGGCCTCACTCCCTTCCCTGCCCCCTGGTCAAACTCCTGGACACCTGCCGGTTGAGGGGATTATTTGCATACTATGCTTTTATTATATAGGATTGTTATGCTCATTCTCTTTTATTATTAGTTGTTTTTAATCTCTTGCTGTGACTAATCTATAAACTCAACTTTATCATCAGTATGTATCTACAGGAAAGAAATTTATAGGATTCAGTATACTATCTGTAGTTTCAGACATCCACTGAGGGTCTTGCAGTATATCCCCTGTGAATCAGGACCAAAATATAGGATGAATATTGCAGCAAAATTTGTAACAGAAAATTTAAAAAATGACCTATACCCATCATTTGGGGATGTGTGTTACTGCATGTATATGTGTATGTGTAGCTATGTTTTATGTGCATGTTCACAAACGTAGGCATATATATGTGTGTGTGTAAACATGCATGTGCATGTGCACATGTAAGCATATGTGCACACACATACATATACATACAAGTACATGTGTACATATATATATATATATCTTATGTAGGAGGTATATTTAAAATATTAAAGATGTATTTTAAAATAAGAGACCAAGTTTATTAAGATGCTAGTTCCATATCCTTGCAGTTCATATTGATAAAAAGCCAAGAAGGGTATACGTATATGAGCTGCTCACATGTATGTTTTCCAGACGGGGCAAGGAGGGGAAGGTATGGGCAGAGATGTTATCTTTCTACCCTATTTCTGTATTTTTAATAAAATAATAAGCATGCATTAATTGAGTGATCAACTTCCCCTAAATAAAACTTTTACAATTGGGGGCTAAGGAGATAAACGGGCATCCGATACACAAGTTGTGCTGTAGTAATATATTAGTGATGAAATTAGCCACTTAATTGC
The DNA here is from genome assembly GCF_000327345.1 of Myotis davidii. Classification (NCBI taxonomy): domain Eukaryota; kingdom Metazoa; phylum Chordata; class Mammalia; order Chiroptera; family Vespertilionidae; genus Myotis; species Myotis davidii. The sequence goes on from NW_006297821.1 coordinate 1,014,420, forward strand.
CACCAATAGTGAGAAATGAGCCAGTTCCATAGGTATTGGCACTTCTAGTCCTTAGCTCATTTTATTTTCTTTGTTTGCCTAATTATTTTTATTCAGAGCATCTAATACATCAAAATGGTGATTAAATATTAAAACGGAATATTGAAAATAAAAAAAAGCACACAAGTAACTCATAAAATTAAGCACTTTGTGAGGTCAATACATTCACTTTTATAGGCTATTGGTCTATAAAGCCAGCAGCTTCTGGGCAAACAACACATTCTGATGAAAAGAGGGTCAGCAAAGACCCTTTTCCAAATGAAGATGGCTCTTCTTGCAATTCCCCTCCTCCAAGCACCCACATCTCTGCATGGGTGTCAGGGACCAGGAAGCCTCAGAAAGACTTGTGTGAATACTCAGTGCAAAGCTCTCACCGAGCTGCCAAGGAAAAGTGGAAATGCATAGATTAGGGTATTGTCGGAGCTAGAATCAATCTCCATGTCACCAAATACTGGTTTCAAAACATAGGGCAAGTGACTTAACCTCTCTACACTGCGGTTTCCTTATCTTTCAAATAGGAATAGTACTCATCTCTCTTGAAATTAGAGATGACTGCATCTTGTTTTACCTAATAGTCATTGTATAGTGTTAACAAATTAGTTGAATTCGTATCAGTTCATAGGCATTTATTAAGTAGCCATGCTGCATTATGAACTCTACTAGGCTCAGGGGGTAAAAGAGAAATAAAATCCTCCTCAGGCCTCAAGATCTTACAATCTGAAAGCAGTTATTTGTCTTCTTTAGTTTTTGGTTCTTTAATTTCTGAGACATACACCAAATCACAGTCATAGGCCTGATGAAAATAATGTGTTACTGCTACTAAAATAGTAAAGTTTGTCCATGAGTACCAATTTTTATAAATTTGAGGCATTTAAAGGTTATGACATTATTGCTCTCATTTTCCTTTCTTTGTTTCTTCCTCTTTTCCCATCCTCTTCCTCTGTCTCTTCCTCCTCCCCTTCCTTCCTCTTTTCTTCCTTCATTCTTTCTCTCTTCCTTACGGCTTTATTGCGATAAAGATTACAGACCATACACTTAGCCAGATACACTTTACTCAGTGGTAGGAAAAGGTAAGCGATTACTTAGCACAGGAGAATGATATATAACCCGAAGTTTTCCAGACCGGTGTTCTATCCTGACTTGTTATAATGCACTTTTTGTGAATATCATGTTAAAATTGCCTGTTTTATTCAGCTGTAGGTTGTCTATTTTTGTGGGTTTGGGGGCAGAGATGGGCATAAAAAATATGAGTGTATCATGGCAAATGCATATAACCTATCAGGAGTGCTGGGTCAGAAAAATGATGATGCAATCCACTTATCTAATGCAGTGCTGTGTGGAGAGACTTTACAAATACACTCCTGCTCTCTGGGAGCTTTCAAAGAGTGTGGATGGAGACAAATGCAAGGACCTAATTTATTTGGTAGATAAGAGAATTAATTGCTGTTATCTACCACAAGCACAAACAGGGGCTTGGGAGAGCTGCTGTTGCTGCTCTATGCTAGAGGAAGGCTTCCTGGAAGAGGTGGGGCCCGGGGAACTGACTGATGAAAGGAGAAGAGTGTGCCAAGACTTGTCATAGGGAAGTCCAAGCCTGGAGGGAGGAGGCCATTATCCTACCTTCTCTAGGGTGCCTTGTTACAGAGAGACACACACTGAGTGATGACAGCTGGTAGAGGCAACATTTTCTCTCCATTCACGAGCCATTTTAATCAAACCACAGAGAACTCAGAAACAAACACATCATGTGCATCTCTCTCTCTCCCACCTTGTCTTTCTCCCTTTTCCTGTAAGAGTGACTCATGGTAGACAATTACTCTCTGCCTCAGCTCTAGGGAGCAAGCCAACAGGAGGAGGATAAAAATGCAGAAAGAGGAGAACAACAATTAAATCAAAGAGCCAGAGCCCCATCGTTCACCTGGTGGTGAGACTAAGCCAATGGCTCCATGCCAGCGCTCGGGGTCGGTCAGCTGAGGCCACATGTTATCCCCAGGAGTGACTCCTCCTCAACAGCCTTACAGAGTTTGGCGAGTGTGAAAGTCCCCAGTGTGAATCCTGGTGCTGAGGAATAAAGCTGGCAGCTAGCTTACTCAGGCTCCACCCTCTCAGAAGAAAGCAGGTCCCTATCTGAAGGCGCTATAGGAGAATCACAACCAAGTGGGAAAGAAATGTTATTTTTCAGGTACTAGTTAATTTTTATATCAAGCCTTTTTGCTCCTGGCTGGAAGACTTAATGTTGGTCAATTCAGGATCCCTCAGTCAAATCATACTTGTTCGGAGACATTTGTAAAGCAAAGACATCAGGATAGGGGAATTTGGTCTAGAACTGCTCAGTCCAAGATGGTAACCACTAGCCATATGTGGCCAGTGAAAAAAATTAAAATGAACTAAAACTTTAGTTTATCAGTTGCACTTGCCACATTTCATGTGGTCAATGGACACATGTGGCTAGTGGCTGTCATACTGGATCACATGGATACACAACATTCTAACCTTCACAGGAATTTCTACTAATCACTGATGGTCTACAGTGTCATCCTCTAGCATCTTAAGGGTTTTCTAAGATGTCTTCAATCTCTGTTTTTAAACCAAGGAAACTGAGATTCAGAGAGATTATGTAACTTGCCTGTAGTCACCAAGATTCTAGGTAGTCGAGATAGAATTCAAATTTCTTTCTGGAGGCCTATCCTTTTCCCACTTCTTTCTCTTCCCTATCACAAGTCTGGGGAATCTAAATAGGTCATAGAATGAGGCAACCTGGCTCTTCATCCATCATTCCCATTAAATCAGTTATAACATAAACTTCATGCCCTCTTTTATTGAGATTTTTAGATACCAAATTTCCAGAAATTTGAAGCTCAGAAAAACTTATTCTCTGCATTTCTACTATTAAAGCTCTTCTCTGAGGAGTGATGGCCTCTCCGTCTAGCTTGGATGAGAATAAAAAGAAAAGTCCTCAAATAAAGAGCACATCAATTAATATAAGAAAATATTATCTAGCCTCAATAGGTCTAACTGAGAAGGTCTAGACAGATGAAGGCATAAATGAGTTCAGTCTTTGCAGTGTAGATAAGCGACCAGATCTAAATCTCAGTGGCTTAGTCCAGAAAGTTCATTTCGCTCGCATGCAAAGTCCTCTGAAGGTCAAGCAACTCTCCAGAGCTACTCCATGCCCTGACGCACTGGTCCAAGTTGCTTCATCCCTGTGCCTCTGGAGCTGAGCCCGTGGCCTTCACGCTCACATCAAAGGGAATGAGAGAGCGTGCAGGGTTCCATGGGGGCTTTGCCTTCCTCAGCCCAGAAAGGACTCCATGCAACACCAGTCCTAGCACCTGCCTCACTGCAGAGGAATTGGGAAAGTTAGATGGAGAGATGGATTGGGGGGTGAGCATTCTTGTCTTTGCCACACTGGTGAGTTTAAATGATTGACAATAAAAAAAATAACAATATGTTATTGAGCACTTGCTTATAACTCAATGCTCTGTGTGTAATATCTTATTCTCTTAGAGATGAGCACAGTGGAGCTTAGATGGGTGAAGAGATGATTAAGGTATAATGAATAACAACAGAGCCAGAGCTTGAACTCAGGACTGATGAATATCAAAGCCCATGACTTCAACCTCCGTTAAAACATTGTCTCCTTGCTATATATGTTGTTAAGGAAATTGGGGAGGAAGAGGATGTCAGAAGCTTAGGGTTGGTTAGACATGTATATTTTTAAGGGAAAATAAAGTTGTACTTTTGAATAGAGCTGTTCCATGGAACTTTGTGCAAAGATGAAAATGTCACTATGACTGTGTGATCCCATATGGTGGTCATGAGCCACATGTGGACACTGAGTACTTGACATGTGGCCAGTGTAACCGAGGAACTAAATCTTTAATTTTAATTAAAATTGTACTGCGATAGAGAATGAAATTAATAGTGTGGTCATTTAACTTTCTATGTGTTAAAATTTTGAAAATAGAGTGAAGTTCTTTGAGGTCAGAAACCATAATTTACTCATTTTTTATCTGCTTTAGCTTAGGCAGAGTACTTTGCAGGTGGAGATTGCTCAGTAAATAGTTATAGATTATTATTTGATACTAATTTACTACAGGACTTTCTGGCTTATTAAGAAAGTAGACTTGCCTAGAAAGGGTGAAAGGACTCTAAAAGCTAGATCTAATCAGCAAGTTGCCTCTTATTTTCATCCTATCTACAAGACTGAACATCAGTAATGTGACATGTCTTGGTATCTTTAGAATTCCTTGTTTCCAAGGTTTAAAAAATACTGTTTTGGGGGCTTGGGGGAGAGGTGAGTAGGGAGGTGCCAAGTCCCTATTTTTTATACTCATTTTTTTAAAAAAAGAAAATGAAGATCTAGTTTAAAATGCTTTTATACCAAACAGGAACAGAATGAAATAGAGAAACTTAATGGATCTCTTTCTGTGAATAAAATGACAGATAAAATATCTATTTTGCTCACATATTTTTCATTCACAGACAGTTCATTTCAGTAAATATCTTACCACCTGCACTTGTCTATTTTCCAAGGTTTTTGGGAAATTTCCAGTAAGTTCAGTTGGACTCTATAGTTGGTATTTATGAGGCTGTGCTTAAAGGAAAATTGCATCAAGGATATCATCGGCTCAATTTTTTTTCTGTGTTTTTCTTGAATGTGTAGTTGGCAAGCTCTCAAAACCCTTATCAGGTCATAACTCAAAGATACACGTGGCCTCCACAGCTGGGTGAGTACTTACAAAGCACTCCCCTGCCCCCAGCCTTTTCCTGGTATGTCCTCTCCTGTAGTGCCTGCCTTCATGCTGCCTGGTAATGCTAAGAGGAGAAGAGGCAGCTCTAAACTACGGAAAATGCCTCTGTGGTCTCTGCATAGAGCACCTCCTGTCCTCAGAAGTGGGTGGGGAAGTCTCTACTTGTTCTACGTACACCAAGGTTTCTCAGCTGCAGCAGTGTCAGCATTTTGGGCCACATCATTCTGTTATGGGGACTGTCCTGTGCTCTGTAGGATGTTTAGGATCCCTGTTTAGCAACATCTCTGGCTTTAACCCAGGAGATGCCAGCAGCATCCCCTACCTACCTAGTCATGACAACCCCAAATGCTTTCTGACGTTGTCAAATGTCGCCTGCGGCAATACTCTCCCCCTTCTTTACCTAGGTGACTCATATTTATGTTTCGGTTCTCAGCTCACTTGTCTCCCCAGGGGAACACGATATGGGTCATGTTCTGTGGTTGTCACTCTCTTAGGACCTTTAAAGCATATCCTCTCAGTGTATACTACACATTCACCCATGACCATCACCCCAGCCCTGAATTATCACCAGGATGTACGTGGCAAGGACAGTGAAGTTTTTCCACTAAGTAGCTTACTTTGAGAATTGCCTGACATTTTCAGGGTTCAGAAATACTGATCACTTCTTTGTCTCTGTCACACAAGAAAGGTCAACAGCACCTGTGCTTCTATAGAGTCTACTCACTACCTGGTCTGAGGCTGTTAACAACAAACTTTGGAGTGGATATGACCAGAAATTTTCTTTAGTGGGATGATGCTGGGAGTGTCAAGACCTCAGCACCTCTTAATGGTGACGGAATCCATTTTCTGTTTAGAATTATTATGCAAATCATGTTTTCCATCAGGATAACTAGATTATAAAACCACACAGTAAGAGCAGTGTCCAAATGGTCCAAGTAAGACCTCAGACCCTCTGCTGATTTATTCCTTTAACAGATACTTCATATTTGTTGACTGAAGGCATAAGCAACTACTATGTGTCATATTCTTGACTACTATTGTGTCAGGAAACAGACAGTGAGCAAAACTAAGCATGGGTCCTGCCATTTTGGAATACAGTCTGGCAGGAAGATGACTCTAACCAAATACTTATATCAATGAACATATAGCTACACACTGAGATTATTTGCTTCAAAGGTCCTAAGAGAGTGACAACCATGAAACATGACCATATCCTATATCTCTGGGGATGAGACTTGAGCAGAAAATGGAAGCATAAATAATAGTCAACCAGAAAGTTGGGGGCAGAGAGTATTCCAGACAAATGGAGCAGCGGTACAGAGTCTAGTGCAGACAGGGATTAAGGTGAGTAAAATACTGGGAGAACCCCAATGGCAGTTGGTCTTGAGCACAGGAAACACAGGGTGAGGTCCTGTGAGAGGAGGCCAAGTTGCTAAAACTCATATGCTGTGCCTAGTTTCCACGAGGTCTTCTGCTACTCATCAGTAGACACTCACCGATGGACTTTAAGCCATCAAGCAAAGAATTATATCTGAATGTTGCAGAGATCTCTAGTTGCAGTATGGAAAACTAATTGGGAGGCTGTATGGAATGTGGTGGGAGAGAATGAACTCAAGCGGTTGTCTAGGTGAGAGAGGAGGGTGTTATGCCAGGAAGGCCCAATAAAGAAGGATAGAAGAATGAGTGTTAATGACTTGGAAGGTGAACCAACAGGGCAAGTTAAGGGATTTGACCAGAAGGCCCCTATTGGGGAAGACTAGTTATCACTGATGTCCTTTCTGATGGATTGAAGTCCTTGCTGAACCAGTGTTCAATGCATTGCTAATAACTTCTAGAAAAATCTAGAGAGGAGGCTGATCAGGGTGCCTCTTAAGACTTTGGAAGGCTGGCACTGTCATTTGTCCAGAGGGTGAATGGTAGAAGAGAAGCAAGTTTATGCTAGAAAGTCATGAGCTTTGTATTGGACATATTGAACTTGAGGTGCCTGTAAGATAATACAAAAAGAACAAAGTCTGGTTTGCTGCCCTGTAAGGGAGGAACTTGCCCAGAGCTGAGCAGAATTAACTAAGAGTGGTCACTTTATAAAACATCCATTAGCCATTTCGTACCTAATGTGTAATTTGAACAATTATTTGGCCAGTGGTTGATTATTTTTAGCAAATAACGACAAAATTGTAAAAAAAAATAAATAAAAAATGTTTGTCAACAGTAATTTCCCTCATTTCAGCTAGGCCTTTAACTCAAGAAAGCATCCTGTGCACAGTTCTCTGCACAGGTCCCCGGGAAGGAAAGGACATTGACAATATCAGGAATGTTCCGTCTGCTTCTGGATGGAGACAATGCACTTATCATGTTGTCTTACCCAGGACATCTGTAGGAGAGGTTCTCCTTTTCTTCACCTTGCATCTGCTCAGTATCTTAATCCCAAATTGCCTTTAAAGATAAAATTTGCTGCTTATTACATTATTTCTTCCCATACAGGAGAGACCAAGTGTTTGTCATTTACAAGTGCCATGTCATTACATTCCATATCGCAGTGTAATGATGTGAAATGATTAAATGACAAAATGCCAGCTCGCTGCCAAAATTTTCAAAGTGGCATACTTTTATTTGTAGACGGGAAGGCTATTAATTCTTATATTGACTTTGCCAGATGAGCTCATGCAAAGGGACTAGTGCATAGACAAGTGGGTGCTATGAGGTGAGGTCCTGAGCCCTGATTCTAACCTAAGCAGGGAGAGCTCTCTGAGTCTGGAGCATCCTTCTGGCCACAAATCCAAAGCTAAACATATTAGTTTAGACAGTCTTGTCACCTGATGAATGCAGAGTGACAGGCATCAAAATGCAACCTGACTAGAGTTTTTATTGAGAAGAAAAATGGGAATGGGGAACAGGTGGTTGAGGAAATAGCATGGTCTATATGCCTTCCACTCCCTCCTTCACCACTTTTTTCCACTAGCACTTATTGGAAGATTGAATTTTATTTTATTTTTTTTCTTTGAAGGGAAAAAGAGCACACAAAGAACATTTCATTTATATCACCAAATTACCAGAAGAATCTGCAGTTGGTTAAATAACAATTTCTCCCTTTTCTCCCCTAGGCTATAAAATCTCACGTAGAGATCCTTGAAAGAGAGTTAAAAATTACATTCTCTGAACTATATATTTTTTAAGCTTCTCAAGTTCAAGTCTGTATGACCTCCAGTGTTTGAGGATTTGTGAAGAAACCTGTTCTCACCTGCCACTTCTCTACCGGTGATGGACTGCCTTCCTGGCAACACCTACATTGCCCAGGTCCAGCAAGAACATTCCTGCAACCACATCCAATTGACTGTCTTTTGTTTCCTTTGTTCCCTCTCCCTGAGCAAGTCTGTTTTTCTTTGTGGGGACAAGAGAAACGCCCTATGTCTCAACCTGGTCACTTCTATTGGTTCTTCTTTCTCAGAGAAGCTCTTGCCTCAGGAATTCTCTGCCCCAACTTGGTTTGGCTTCCGTTTTACTTTCCTCTTAACTATTGTCCCTTCATATAAGCTAATGTCTTGTGTTTTTAGCTCCATTTATTTTAGTCCCTACTATTATCTGTTTGGATTAGAATCTCCTTTTGTTGTGAAGTGCTCTTGGGTAGAAGTTGATTGATGGAGTAGGGAAGTGGAAAATAAAATCAAGAGACAGAGTGTTGTCTTGCTTTTTTTAATTATATGTGGACACTTGCAAGGCTACTCACTTGTGACTTGATCATTTTAAAGCAGAAGACATCAAACACTAATAAGCACCTAGATTTATAGACAATAATAACTCCAAGTTTCCAAGATGGTCAACAACCTTTGCTTTTGCTCTAGCACAGGGGGCATGCCACTGCCTTGCTTCTGGCATGTTAGCAGGGTACAGAGAACATGCTTTTCATGGGAAGGGACCCATAAGTGGACAACAGCCACTCTGTCAGGAGCTCATTTTGCTCATGGGAAATCCTTTCAGAAAGATATCACTCTGTCAGACAATCCACTATTTTATTTGGATTTTTAATGAATCACAGCATCTTTGTTTAGTCCTTACGTTGTCTTCACTGAAAAGTACCATGTGGTCAAAAGCTTGTTGCTGCATGGCTATATCCAGGATGCATGGCTATATCCAGGAAATACTACTCCATTCTACCCCCACCCCATTATTTCTTTAGACTTCCACATTTCTAAGGTGCTAGCTCTTATTTAGCAGGTGGTGAGAACCAAGCGTTCTCCTGGAAGACAATACACTAAAGAGCATTAGAGGACTTTTTTTTTCTACATAGATGGTTTTGTCACTCTGTTATAAATCATGAATGCATACAATAGCTGCCAAAAGCAGCTCAAATGGCTGCATGAAGGAGCTTGAAATAATAGGCTGACTCCCCCACATCCGCAACAGCGATCATAGTATGCATGTTCTGACCAGCACACACAGAACAGGGGGTTAATCTAAGAGCTTTGTCACATTGCTTGGCCTATGGGTATGATGCATATTTTCATAAAGAAATTCTGCTCTTCTATAAGTCACTCACCTTCCCTGACACCCTGGGCTTCTCCTTCATGATGACTGTCTGTTCATTTCCTCATGAAGTTGACACCTGTTTAGGTGTTCATCTAAGTGTTCCAGGTGAGTAGTGAAGATGGCAGACACTGTCCCTGAGGTAACTGAGCTTAGATCTTAGTAGGAATGACCCTGAAAAAACAAGCTAATAAGCAAGACAATTTCAGATGGTGAGAAGTGCTATGAAGAGATAATCACACAGCAGTGTGATTTGGCTGAGTTAGTACTGGACTAGTAGACATGGCGAAGTTCCAGAAGGCTCCCAAAAGAGGTGACATGTGAGCTGAGGATGAACACTGGTGTGCCAATCATGTTGCAGTCTGGGGAAGCATGTTCCAGGCAGGGGAATGGCAGGTATAAAGACTGAACATTAGGATAAAGCTTGGGCAAGAAGCATTCCTGAGTGGCAAGTTGGCATTGAACTTCAGAGAAGATAAGAATTTAGATCAGAGCAGTCAACAGGGTCCTGATCACGCAAAGAGTTTCAAATTTAGGATGGTCTCCCCTGTCTCTATTCATTTTGTTTTCAGAGTGAGTCACTTCACTTTCAGGACAATAAGAAATACCAATGAGACAGAAGCAAGTGATTATCCAGTGATATTCTGGGGCATAAATAAGTTGCTAAGTATTGACCAATGTATAAAATTTACCTTTACTATACTGAGGGACATGTATACTTATGGCGAAGTCTGTCAGCTGCAATGAGGGTCTATAAAGGGTGCCACTGTGGTGTGGAGCAGAGTACACTTACACTGACAGTAAGTAAGAGAGCCCCTTCCCCTCTTGCTGCCTTGAATGAGGGCCTGAGCTGAGAACTGCAGCCGCCATTTTAACATCAGGACCAGTAAAGGGAAGATCATTTGAGAAATTCTGGCCTTAGGTTAGATATCCTTGAAGAGCTGAGCCAGGATCAGAAACCATCTACATGCGGACTTCTTGTTGGGAGAGAAGGAGAAATCCAACTTATTTAAAAATAACATGACAAGAGCCTTTCTAGGTCCAGATTGTTAAAAGAAGAGCAAGTGTTTACTGAAAACGGGAGAATTTGTCTCATGAGTTTATAAGAGAATGCAGTTTGGGCAGCACAGTTCTCTGGAAGCCCTGGCCCAGTGTCGAGATGAGCTGAGGACCTGAGTACAGATGACAGGGCAGGCTGGTGACACTGGAGTGACAATCAAGTTATATTTATTACTATTTTAGCATGGTTTTGAGATTTTTTTTTTATTCTCAAGAATACAACCAACCCTCTAGTAATCTAAAGAATTTAAAAGGAAAAAAGAGGTGTGAGCCACTGAGCAATCTAGATTAGCAGAGGAAAGACCCTTCTCAAATAGCAACATGTCTGGCCTAAGTGATGCCTGTTATTAGCAAGATCCATGTGGAATCGTTGTCCAAACGCAAAGGACAACTTATACAAAAGGGCAGCAGTTCCCTGCCTGCATGAGGGACATATGCCTTCCATGTCCCCAGTCCTACTTTTTCCCTAGTTACCTTTAAGACCTCAGGTCCTTATGGAGGAATATGGAAGGAGTGGCTGAAGTTTGTGCTTTTAAAAAATGAGTGGGTGTGAGTGAAAGGGTACTAGTATATGAAGCAGATCTTTTTCTTCAACTTAAATTTTGGGTAGAAGCCCACTAGATCAAAGAGATAAAAGTGAGAGCACCACAGTTGAAATGAAGGGGTGGTGCAGAGTGCCATGGATGCCACCTCCTTTGTGTGCAGTCACTGAGGGACAGGGAGCATGGGCGGAGGTTCACCTGACCAGGAGGCCTTTAGAGGAGAGCTATAAAAAGGCTCCAGCGACACCAAGTGCAGGAAAGGACACGAGGGGCATCATAGAAACACACCTGGAAACACGCCATGGTGGAGACAGCATCTGGGGTTCATTGTGGCCTAGGTGCTCTTTACTCAGAGTCCTGGTCTTTAGTACTCATGACCCACTTGATCCTCATTTGAGGATACTGATTAAGAGATGGAATTTGACGCCAAAAGGCCTGTATACAAAGTCTAGCTCTACCAGCTGTGTCACATTCAGCATACTACTTAATCTCTTCAAATATTAGTTGCACAAGAGAGGGAAAGACAGAAAGAAACATCAATGTGAGAGAAACACATCGATTGGTTGCATGCGACCTGACCAGGGCCCGGGCTGGGGAGGAGCCTGCAACCAAGGTATGTGCCCTTGATCAGAATCAAACCCAGGACCCTTTGGTCCACAGGCCAATGCTCTATCCATTGAGCCAAACTGGCTAGGACAATGATGTGAATCTTGAGAAAAAGGGAAGAAAAGAAGGGAGTAAGGGAGGAAGACTGGAAAGAAGGAAGAAGATTTGGCAGCTATAGATACCTAGACTTTTGCAAAAGATAAATGATCTGGAATGCCTTTGAAATATCCACCATTAGCCACCCATTGGACTTAAGCAGCTATTCATACCCTTTTCCTGTGGAATGAGTCTTCTGATTTTGCCAAAGTTTATGATTACCAAGAGGTAGATGCTGAGAAGTCAAGCAATTTTAATAAGTTGAAGCAGTAGCTTCAACTTTTATAGATAAGTTACTGAGATGATGTACTACATTCTTGATTTGTCCATGGGGCAGCCCAAATTAAAACAGAAAGGTCCTTGTTGCTGAATGGATGATGCCAGGGCAAATGAATGCCAATCATTTGATATAGACCATGTCTGGGTGGGAACTGTGGAATAGCTAAAAAGGTAAAGTTCACAAACCTTTGTTGCCAATTAATTAATCAGATGAATTAATCAGAGAGCAAGGTCGTAAGAAAATAGGAAACTAGATAAAGAATTGTTGGGGGATGGTGATACAAAACAAGAAGGTCAGAAAATATTCAAACCTCCAAAACCAGGAGCCAGAAGTCTGAATTATGTCCAAGGATATCTCACATACAAAAGAAGAAACCTTATAGTTCCCCCTTTACCGTTGAAGAAAAAACTTGGAACACTAACCCAGTCTAAACCATCCAGGGCAAAGCTGTCAGGGGCACCAACACAAACTTATCCATTCCCAAACGTTTTCCTAGATGAAAGATCCTGGGTGAACTGGAGGAACCTTACAATCCCTCCTTCAACATGATAG
>NW_006297821.1:1027141-1033781 GCF_000327345.1 Myotis davidii
GGACTAGATGGAGGCCACTATTTTGTTTTTCATTCACACCTTCTCCTGGGGGCTGGCATTCCTATAAAGGGAGAGTGATGGATAGACAGTATCTTCTCTTCTGAACTGGCCCTTTGAGACCTAAATGGAACAGGTAGAGCTACATAGCTCCTAGAAGTGAAAAGTCTACACCCATATGAAAAGGCACACGATCCGGTTTCAGAATGTGCTATGCGGCTAATGAATTTGCTATTAGGTTAATGGTTGGAAAAATAATATGCCTTCTGCTTCAACAAAAACCACCATGATGGGCTTTGTGAAAACCTTGTTGGATGAGTTTGGAAATGATTGAATTTCTCTTCCTGACTCTCAAACTTACTATCTGTGTGGCCTTAGCAAGTCACTTGGCTTCTCTGAATCTCCCTTACACATCTGTAAAAGAACAATTAGAACTGTCATCTGCCTACATCACACTGTTTTTATTAGCATCACATGAATTCATGTGCAGGAAAATGCCTTGAGTCAAAAAGCTATATACAAACAGTTGATATTATCACCAGGTTATATTTCATTTGTTCTCTATTTCTAACTTCGGAATTCCCTAGAGGGAACAAGAGCATGAACTGCCCTTGCAAAGGAGAGACCAAAGAATGTTTTTCTCTCCACTGTCTCCACCCCAAAGCTACCCACCATAGTAGCCGGGCCATGACTTAGGAAAGAGATCAGTTTTAAGGGCCAGTGAGTGAAAGCTGTTTAGCAAATGGGATGCCATCACCCCTGAAGTGGTTGGCAGTTGGAGGCATCCTTAATGTCAAGTGTAAATCATTTATGCACATAAGACATTTATGATGTGGAACTATAAATAATGACCAGAGATTGACAGCAAAATGTAGGTGGGACTCTTACCGATTTCCACACATAGAAGAGAAATCTTTTGTGAGGTTGGAAATATAAGAAATCAGATTATAAATACTTGGTGTGTATTTGTATATAGGCTTATATATGTAGCACAATACATATGCAGATGGCATTTTATATATGTATATATGTGCATGTATACATCCATTTATATCCAAACATATATTATAGCTGTATATGTATATTACATTGTATATGTTATACGCATGTATATATTTGAATTGACATTTGCTAGATGCTAAATAAAGAGCAGGCAGAAATCAGCAAAGCATCCAGCTTCTGTAGAGGGTGAGTCAGTGGAATGATTTTCATATTTCAATAAAGAAATTACAGACAATTTTTAAAACCTGTATTTCTGCTTATCTGGTCTGACTCCCAACTAACTAACCTCTGTAATCTAATCTAATGCAATATAACTATGGATTTTGCTAAACTCACTTAACCAGTCTTAGTCTGCACAAAAAAAAAGATAATGGTTATTAAAATACTAGAGACCTGGTGCACGAAATTTGTGCACAGATAGGGTCCTTAGGCCTGGCTGGCGATCAGGGCCAATCAGGACCTTCCGGCTGCTGGTCAGGCCTTCCTTCATTCCATGCCACCCCCTGGTGGTCAGCACACATCATAGTGAGCAGTGGAACTCCTGGGTCGGTCAAACTCCGAGGGGAAAATTTGCTTGTTAGCCTTTTATTATATAGGATTAGCATTTCTACCTGAATAAACTGATTTTTTAAATGAGGATGGGAAGAGAAAGCAGTCACATTTCATGGAAGTTTCTGCTTTAATAAACGAAACCAGAACTAATTGTGGAATTCTTATAGCTTTCAACATTGGTGCAAGCTACGTATCAGTCCTGCTTAGTGGTGAATGTCTTTAGGTGAGTGGGAGAGGGGTGGTAGTGTGAAGATAAACCTTTTATCACCAATTTTCTCAAAGAACATTTATGCATCTTCCTGGAAACCACTTATTATCAGCTCCTTTAGAAATACTGACACAGCTAATGGTATCTAAAGTCATGGGCACCTGCCCTCCACAAAGGTGGTTTCTCCTCATCCATGGACCAATGGCTACTTTCTCTGTGTCTTGGCTCTCCATTGGCCCTCATGTACAGGGAGGGGGTCTAACACACAGTTATTCACTCCACATATGTTTATTAAGCATGTGTTATGTGCCAGACACAGTTCTGGGCACCAGGCTACAGCCCTAATAAACACCTCCAAATTTCTGCCCTCATGGAGATAACTTATGGGTGGTGGTGGTCAGGACAGTTTGAGAGCTATTAAACACAAAATAAATAAGCAAAATAAATAAGAATTTTGAAAGATCATGTGATAGAGAGGGAGGTTTGGGGTGGGGAGCCTCCTTTTGAGGGGCTGGTCAGAGTCAGCCCATCTAGGAAGGGGACATTCATGGGAGCTGAGATGTGAAGTATGAGAAGAAACCAACAATATCAAGATCACATGGCAACATGCTTCACACAAAAGAAAGAGTTGGTGGAAAGACTCTGAGCTGGGGACAAGGCTGGCTTGGTCAAGGGACAGGCAGAGCACAGTGGCCGGGATATAACAGAAAGAGGAGAGAGGTGTACATTAAGGCGGGGGAGAGCTGTAGGACTGAGTCCTTCAGGACATGGAAAAAATTAAAATTTTTAAATACATTCACTGAGCAGATAGTAGAACGTTTTAATCATGTGAGCAATGTAGTTGGTTTTGCATTTTAAAAGGACCATCCTGCCTATTGTTTGAAGAATGGGAAGGCCCTCTCCCTCTCAGCCCCAGGCAGCTTTTCCCCAGGAGGCCTGCCAGGAAAGACCTTTGTAATCACCTATGGTCAGGTCAGAAAGATCACACAGAGGTGCTGAGGCAGGAGCCAGACTCCATATAGACTGCCCTATATCATGATTACCATAAACCCCCCTCTTTGTTTCCTACAATAGCTGGAGTAGTTTCTGTTGCTTGCAACTGGTATTCTAGCTTAAAAAATGGGCCCCAAAGTGAGACAAGGTTAAATAATGAGAGACCTTGGGG
The DNA here is from genome assembly GCF_000327345.1 of Myotis davidii. Taxonomy (NCBI): domain Eukaryota; kingdom Metazoa; phylum Chordata; class Mammalia; order Chiroptera; family Vespertilionidae; genus Myotis; species Myotis davidii. The sequence continues at coordinate 1,030,066 of NW_006297821.1, forward strand.
GATGGTGACAAAATGAATATAAAAACTAAAAAGACAGGCACCACTGCCAATGGTAAGAAGACAACTGGAGGAGATATCTTGCAGACCCCAAATTGGGACAAGAATTTGAGCCTGTAAAAGGAGCAATGGATCCAGACAGCCCAACACAGGAACAGGAGCTTGAGCACATGAAACGGGAGCAGTGCAGTCTATCTCTGAGATTACCTGTTGGAGCGTTTTTCCCAGAAATTTCTTTTATGTAACAAGGATGATAATAGGTGAGACCGGTTTCTCTAATATTTCTTTCTCATCCTTGTATGTAGCTGGAGACCTCATGGCTACCAGGGGTTGGCTGCTGCATTTCCAGTAGAGGTGATCTTAAAAATGTTTTTTTCAAATGGTACAGATCTGGAGCCCCCTGCTGCTCTGGGCTTTTCTCTTTTGGAATCATAGGGAGGTCCAGTGGTCTTGGGCAAGGCAGTTGGGCAAGGAGGGCACTTGGGGATCCCAGGAAAGTTGCAATTTATCAACCAATATGGAGGTATCTCAACATCTTCACAACAATACCGCCATATCCAAATGTCAGCACTGACTCTAGAAATCAGGCAGAAAGAGGAAACAAGGAGAAGGGCATGGGGTACTCTTTAGTGGGGCTTTGTGTTTTTTCATTTGTGAAGAGATATTCTCCCTAGAGATTAATACGCAAATCTCATTGGGCAACAGCGAGTCACATGACCACCGCTTACTGCAAGGGGCAAGCCTTTGCGTTTCCCAGGCCTCTACAATCAAGGCAGGCAAGGGAAAAGGCAGTTGCTAACGGCTTTTTGGAAAGCCAGTTCCCAATTTCTGCCACAGTTTACCATTATGGTTTGGGAAGGACACAATAAAAGGCCAATTCATCTATCCTCGAGGTGGGCAAATTGAGAATGAGGATGTCAGAAAGCAAAAAGCCCAACTTAAAGTAATGCATTATATTTTGAGCACTGAATGTTTGACAATACATTTCACGGCTCATTTCCTGCTACTTGTGAATGCTAGTAAACACTCAGAGAGCGAATTCACATTTTTCATGTCAAATATCCTTACAGTTCTCCCTCCTCCAGCTTGTCACCCGTTAAACAGACCTTCTGAGGACAGTCTGTTCACACTATAATCTCCTGAGACACTAAACCTTAATCTGTCTTACAATTTCTATTGTTTTTCACTAAAAGGTTATTCCAGAAATATTTTATAGAGCACATTCATTTTCTTGGCTGAGAATAAATTGGGTAATCAGAGGCCCTCTAACCAATGCTGAATCTCCCTTCTCAATCCAAACTTAAGAATTTCATGCGGATTACTCATTGCCATCTATCTAGTTAATTCAGTGTCATTATTTTTCTCTGGTCCAGGCAGATTTACCCTTCCCTAAAATGAGCTTATCTCCTCATAAGGTACTGGAAGAGGAGGAACAGTATGGGAAGAGTTGGAGTTGCTGAAGTCCACACACGCACTCCCAGGCCTGGAACTAAAGGGCTGTCAAAGTTTTGCTAGAAGGAACAATGGAACAATCCACTAAAAATTGCAACTTGTTGGGCCAGCATGGCTCAGTGGTTGAGTGTTGACCTATGAACCAGAAGGTCACGTTTCAATTCCCGGGCAGGGCACATGCCAGGGTTGCAGGCTTGATCCCCAGTCTGGGGACGTGCAGGAGGCAGTCAATCGATGATTCTCTCGCATTCTCTCTCTCTCTCTCTCTCTCCTCTCTCTCTCTCTCTCTCTCTCTCTCTCTCTCTCTCTCTCTCTTCCTCCTTCCCTCCCTCCCTCCCTTCCTCTCTGAAATCAATAAAAGTATGTTTTTAAAAATTGCAACTTACTATTTAATCTTTTTTTTTTTATATGAAAGGGTCTAACTTTGCAAATGGTAACCTTCTCTAAATATTTGGTTTGCCTTTCATTTCATTTCCCAGCCCACCCCCATCCTGTTCCTAGCTTACATCTCACTTACTATCCAGGTAACAGCTTATAACATTCTTCCTTTCAAAGGCTTTCTCTGTCCCCAAGACCAGGAAGGAACTTGGGAAGAACTAGCTCTACTCTCATTTCTAACATTCTGTTGAGTATGCATCAAAGGCACATGCAGTGCTGTCCAAAAGTAGAACGAAAGCCACTCAGGTAATTTATAAATTTTTAGGAGCATTATTAAAACAAACAAACAAACAAAAAAAGGTGAGGAGATATAGGCAAAACTAATTTTAATAATATATTTTCTCTAACTGAATATGTCCATCATAATACCATTTGGCATGCAATCAATATAAAATATTAATGGGATATTATATATCCTTATGTAAATCCAGTGTCTGTCCGCCACCCACAGTTTAAGTGCTCTAAGCCACTCAGAGTAGGAGTAGTGACGTTTATAGTGGACGGCTCATTTCTATAGTATTGGGATGTGCATTTGTGTTCCTTCCCCATTGCACTCAAGAGCAAGGAGTATATTTATCTTTCATCATTGCACCCTTAGCACCCAGCACATAGTGGAAACTTAATAAATGTTTGATGAAAAGTAATTGAACAATGCCATCTCTGCTACTGTTTAATCATGTGACTTTGGGTTAGTTGATTTCTCTGGAGCTCCTAGACCTTATTAAAGAAGAGGATGTCATATTCCATGATTGCCAAGGTCCCCATAAATGTAAACATTCTAGGTCACTTAATTCAGTCCCCCCCCTTTCTCTCTCTGACTCATATAAAGCCTCTAAACACATGCCCTTGATTTTCATCAAGAGTGTTTAAGGTCAGGGTACACCTAAATTTACCATGCTCCACATTTCCACATTTTCCCAGCGGGTCTTTGGATCTTGGAGACATTTAGCATTATGATACTGTTCCTTTTAGAACAAAATTGTGTTCATTGTTTTTCTTTGAGTCTGAAATCAAATATCTTCATAACAGAAATGTGGGAAGTACAGAAAAGTACTTAGCAAGCAAATTGGTGATATAGCTAGCTATACTCAGAGAGCAACACAGTCAAACATTAGTGTGTCTATCCTCCCAGTGTATTTTCTCTATTTATTAGTAGTAATATGGGTATAAATACACATTTGGTTTTCCCCTTAGAAAAAAGGGGGCGGTCATAATGTACAATCTTGTTTTTTTCAAGTGATCCTGTTACTTTGCAATATTTGGGGAACATACACCCTGATCATCATTTTTTTTGAAAGCATAATGTCACTGAGGCCAATATATAGTATTATATGACTATATGGAGGTGCCACCTTAAGGAAATGAAGGAGCAAACCAAATGGGTGTCTGAAGAAAATCTCTCCTGGTGGGGGAAACAGCAAGGGCAAAGTCTGGGAGGTAGGAACAAACCCAGCATGGATGAAGAAACATAAGCAGCGCAGAAAGAGGTGGAAAATGGGATCAGAGTAATGTTGGTGGCACCTTCCTCTGAGGGAAAAGGGAAGCCATTGTCAGGTGTCAAGCATCAAAAGTGATGGGGGAAGAAGGATGGGGCTGGTATCTAGTAAGTAGAGGCCAATGATGCTGCTAAATACCATCAATGTCTAGGATGGCCATGGTAATAAAGAATTATCAGTACCCAAATGTCAATAGTGCTGAAATTGAGAAAGCTCTCTCTGAAGGAAGACAAGAACAGTAACCAGAAGACCAGCTAAGAAGTTGCTGAGAAGTGGTGCTGGAGGTCCAGTTGGAAGTGATGGACATGTGGCTCAGAAGTCATATTCTGTACA
>NW_006297821.1:1033838-1036195 GCF_000327345.1 Myotis davidii
GGAGAATGAGAGAAAGAAAGGAATCAGGGTGGATTTCGATGTTAGGGGTCTAAGCAGCTTAAAGGATGAACCTACCATTGAATAGGATGGGAGAGATTTCAAAACAATGTTTCTGGAGGGTTAGGAGCCTGGATTTAAAGATTTTTATTTTTTCTTATTTTTTAATATTTCAAGAAAACCGATCTTAAATAGAATAATGTTACATGCAATAAACCTTAATATCTCAAGAAAAATTATTTTAAATATAATGTTACATGCAATAAACACCAATTTTTCAAGAAAAATGATCTTAAATATAATATTACATACAATAAACATTAATATTTCAAGAAAAATGATTTTAAGTATAATAATATTAGCAAAACTGCACTAATATAGTATGATTTCACAAAAGCTGTAGGAAATATTAAAAATCTGCAAATAACAGGACTACTTAAATTATATTCTAAACTTTTCTTTCTCTGGACCTATTTTTGTTCATCAGTTTATGTTGTTCATTATATTCCACAAATGGGTGAGATCATGTGATATTTATCTTTCTCTGACTGGCTTATTTTGCTTAGCATGATGTTTTCCAGTTCCATCCACGCTGTTGCAAATGGTAAGAGTTCCTTTTTTATAGCAGCATAGTATTCCATTGTGTAGATGTACCAATTTTCTAATCCACTCATCTGCTGATGGGTATTTAGGCTGTTTCCAAATCTTAGCTATTGTAAATTGTGCTGCTATGAACATAGGGGTGCATACGTCTTTTCTGATTGGTGTTTCTGATTTCTTGGGATATATTCCTAGAAGTGGAATTATTGGGTCAAATGGGAGTTCCATTTTTATTTTTTTGAGGAAACTCCATACTGTTTTCCACATTGGCTGTACCAGTCTGCATTCCCACCAGCAGTGCAAGAGGGTTCCTTTTTCTCCGCATCCTCGCCAGCACTTGTTTGTTGAATTGTTGATGATAGCCATTCTGACAGGTATGAGATGCTACTTCATTGTTGTTTTGATTTGCATCTCTCAGACGATTCGTGACTTTGAGCATGTTTTCATATATCTCTCAACCTTCTTTATGTCCTATTTCAAAAAGTATCTATTTAGGTTCTTTGCCCATTTTTTGATTGGATTTTTTATCTTTCTTTTGTTAAGTAGCATAAGTCCCCTATAAATGTTGGAGATTAAAGGAGCTGTACCGGTGAAGATATTTCTACAACTTATATCTGATATTTTGTTGCCTACGGATTCTTCTAAGATTTTATGGTTTCCCATCTTATGTTTAAGTCCTTTATCCATTTTGAGTTTAGTTTTGTGTATGGCGTAAGTTTGTGATATAGTTTAATTTTTTGCATACATCTGTCCAATTTTCCCAACACTGTTTATTGAAGAAATTATTTTGTCTCTATTGTATGCTCTTGCCTCCTTTGTCAAATATTAATTGAGTATAATGGCTTGGGTCAATTTCTGGGTTCTCTGTTCTGTTCCGTTTGTTGATATGTCTGTTCTTGTGCCAATACCAGGCAGTTTTGAGAACAGTGACCTTCTAATATAGCTTTATATCAGGTATTGTGATTCCTCCAACTTTGTTCTTCTTTCTCAGGATTGTTACAGCCATGTGGGGTCTTTTAAAATTCCATATGCATTTTTGGAGAGTTTGTTTAAGATCTGTAAAATATTCTGTTGGTATCTTAATGGAGATTGCATTGAATATATAGATTGCTTTGGATAGTATGGGCATTTTAATGATGTTGATTCTACCAATCCATGAACACGGTATATTCTTCCATCTGTTTATGTCTTCCTCTATCTCGTTTTTCAATGTCCTGTAGTTTTCCAAGTGTAAGTCTTTTACCTCCTTAGTTAAGTTTTTTCTTAGGTATCTTAATTTTTTTGGTGCAATGGTAAATGGGATTTTTTTAAGTTTCTCTTTCTGTGAATTCATTATTGGTGTATAAAAAAGCCCTAGATTTCTGGGTTAATTTTGTATCCTGCTACATTGACAAATTCATTTATTAAGTCTCATATGTTTTGATGGAATCTTTGGGGTTTTCTTTGTACAATATCATGTCATCTGCAAATAATGACAGTTTTATTTTTTCTTTTCCAATTTGGATGCCTTTTACTTCTTCTTCTTGTCAGATCACTATGGCTAGCACTTCCAGTACTATATTGAACAGGAGTGGTGAAAGTGGGCATCTCTGTTTTGTTCCCGTTCTTAAGGGAAATGGTTTTAGTTTTTGCACATTGAGTATGATGTTGGCTGTAGGTTTGTCATATATGGCCTTTATCATGTTGAGATATGCTCTCTCTACTCCAACTTTGCTGAGAGTTTTTATAAAAAATGGGTGTTGGATTTTGTCGAATTCAAT
>NW_006297821.1:1036209-1037072 GCF_000327345.1 Myotis davidii
GATATTCGCCTGTAATTCTCTTTCTTTGTAGTTTCTTTATCTGTTTTTGGAATTAGGATAATGCTGGCTTCATAAAAAGAGTTTGGAAGTATTCCTTCCTCTTGAATTTTCTGAAATAGTTCGAGGAGTACAGGTGTTAGTTCTTCTTTGAATGTTTGGAAAAACTCCATTGCAAAGTCATCTGGACCTGGGTTTTTGTTTGGTAGGAGTTCTTCTTCTTCTTCTTCTTCTTCTTCTTCTTCTTCTTCTTCTTCTTCTTCTTCTTCTTCTTCTTCTTCTTCTTTTCTGCTTCTGTTTAATTGGTTGTTATTGGCCTATTCCGATTGTTTTTATTCTTTCTGATTCAGTTTCAGAAGATTGCATTTTTCTAGGAATTTGTCTATTTCATCCACATTGTCCAGCTTGCATATAGTCACTCACAGTATTTTCTTACAATACTTTGCATTTCTGTGGTGTCCGTGGTTACTTCTCCACTTTTGTTTCTAATTTCATTTATTTGGATCCTCTCATTTTGTTTCTTGATGAGTCTAATGGTTTATCAATTTTGCTTATCTTTTCAAAGAATCAGCTCTTGCTTTTATTGATTTTTTTGGTATTGTTTTTTAGTCTCTATGTTATTTATTTTTGCTCTAATCTTTATTATTTCCTTCCTTCTATTTACTGTGGGCTTTTCTTGTTGTTCTCTTTCTAGTTCTTTAAATTGTAAATTTAATAGTTTATTGATGATTTTTCTTGTTTTCTTAGATATGCCTGTAGTGCTATGAACTTCCCTCTCGGGACTGCTTTCACTGTGTCCCATAGATTCTGGGTTGTTATATGTTTATTTTCATTTGTTTCCAGGATGTTTTTTTTTTTGTTTCTTG